>NC_084994.1:8624020-8859020 GCF_963854185.1 Sardina pilchardus
TTACAGTTAGATTAATATTTCACGTGCATTTATTATCTTCATTTTCCTTGTTATCGTTGGCGATCATTGCCGTCACGTAGCTGCCTTGATTTGAGAGTAAAGTCAGTAGCCTAATCCTTAATATATAGCAGTAACTTCAGCTAGCTTCAAGTTGGTTTGATAGTGCTTTAGGTGCGTTAGCGTAAATCGCTATTAGCATGCTAGTCATTGCAAATGAATTGCCACTGATGTGTAATGACAGGGCAATTTCTGGAAATGCTTTAAAACCCTGACCAGCCAACGCGGTTCACTTGTTAAGACCCCGGGGATGATGTTGTGGAGGAGAGGAGTCAAAAAACATGCTTTAGACGTGTTCAGACCTATCGTGATTTTTGCAAGCTAAATACAAGCAGGAAGTAAGAGGCGGCTCGTTTTTGCCCCTCTATTACAATATTTACGGTAAATGCACTCATTGACAACCACCAAGCTATCCACGTGCTGTGTCGTTGTATACAAGCGAGTACCGTAAATCATAAATAGCGGCGACCTTATAAAGCGTTCGTGAGTGTTGAGCCGACGGTTAACTTCAGAGGCAGATATGCAGTAATGTGACGTTCAATTCATTAGATAAAGGTATCGTTTTGAAGGTAGACTATGCCCCTTCGTGAAAACTTAATAACTATGATTTTGAAAATTTGAACAA
Organism: Sardina pilchardus; assembly: GCF_963854185.1. Lineage (NCBI taxonomy): Eukaryota > Metazoa > Chordata > Actinopteri > Clupeiformes > Clupeidae > Sardina > Sardina pilchardus. Next base: position 8,624,703 of record NC_084994.1, read on the forward strand.
TGTGACTGATTTCGCCGTGGAAGGTCTACATCAAACCAACTTGCTAACATGTTAGCTAGCTGAAGTTGCTGCTATGTATAGCACGGGTCTCCTAAACGTTTGGACTCGTTATGTTCAGTTATCGTTTGCACAACGTTTAAATGACGTTATGACTGTATATTACTGCTACCGGACGAACGGATACCCAGCTGCTGACATCACGTGAAAATGGCTAATACATGGTCGGACTTTTACTCTGGCAGTCCGTGTGTGAGCCTGTGAGTGTGTTGGTGCAAGTTTGTGTGAGTGAGCAGATCCCTGCTTTCTGCACTCACCCTGCATCGGTCCGTGTTGATGTCCTCTTCTTGCTTAATACGGCATCCATGTCCTTGTTGGTCACAGTTGTGTAGCACAGAGGTCAGAGTGTCCTACTGTGACCTCACATCCTCTTGACTCATTGTGGTTTTACTAGACCAGGACAGCACAATTTAAAGTGTATTACATTCATTGAAATGCCTGGAGCCCATAGCCTTCAACAGACCAAGCAATAACGGTAATAATATTTTACATTTGGTACTTGCGTGTGTTATGTGTAACGGGTGCTAGCTTGTTAGCTATGCTGTAGAACGTTAGTAAACCTCACTCCCCGACGCTTCAAGAGCGCTGCTGGCATGAAAGCTAGTAGCCTGGGCTTTTAGCTGGATTGTTAGCGCGCTCGACTCCCGATCCGAGGTGCTGCTGTCTCGCGGGCGTGTGCAGGGCTGGACCGCGGTGGTTCCACACAACGCAGGTTACATATGTCAAATTTTAAAATACAATATAACTAAAAATAAACTATATAAATAAAATATAACTCACCGATAAAGTTCATTACAAGACAAATAGCCTAGCCTACTGCGCAACACTCCATACACAGTATACCGTCAGTGATGTAGCCTAGATCAAGTGCACTTTTCTTGAAGGCCGAGTGTGGGAAAAGTCAAAGAACAAGTTTTTACAATGTTTTAATACTCTGTATCTCATATTGTCAGTGAAAAAAAATACAGCCTAATTTACAGATAATCTTAGTTACGCTATACAACACAATACACCATAGGCCTACACGGTTTCTTCAGTCCGTCAGCGATGTATGCGCAGATCAGGTGCAGCAACACGCTTCTTGAATTGGCCTTCTCTTTATGGGGCCTTCCGCAGGTTGGAGCCTTTTATGGTCGCAGCGAGTATGCTACGTAATTATAGGCTACCAGAGACAAAAAGACTTTGCTTATACAAAGTGTCTTTGCTTAATACACACTATGGAAATGTGCACCGTTGACGCCATTTTTAACTATAGAAAATACTTATACGAAATTAAAACTGAACTCTGAAAAGATATAGACAACGAGTCAACCATTCCACACTCAAAACATGTAAAAAGGCTACTGCGATAGCTCTACCCGGATATCGAGTCGATCGACCAGGGTAAATGACGAAAGTTCCCTCCGTACGTTATATATCGTAAAACAAAGAACTCTGATGCACTTGATACACTAATACACTGATCACACTGTTCCCTTTAAGTTCCACCATTAATTTATTTAATTTCCTTTAGGCACCTATGGGTGCGGTAGTCGTAGGCTAGCCTGCCCTCGTTCTTAACGTTAGGCAATGTTACGAAGCAGAACAAACAAACTGTAAGCTACTTTGTCAATTGTAGGTCTACTCACGACGAAATAGGTTCCTGTAGTAAAATATCAAGACGACAACATCCAACAAAGCCTGTCCGTCGTTAGGCTATGTCTCAAACGAGGTGACGACGATGAAGGACATGCTGTGGTAGCCTACAACCTTTCACTTTCGCTTTAGTGTTTGCGTATAGTGTTACGCGTCTGTGGTCGGGATGGCAGAGGCGCAGATTCTGTGCATGTGCAGTAAGTCTTCATTTCACCATTTCGGCGTTTTTCCTCTTTGGTAGGCTAGAATAAGTGCATAATTCCTTAGATACACCTAGTCTTTTTTGCATGCATTGCATGATAAATTACATTGCACAGAACTTAATGGCCCTCACTGTGCACAACATAATAGATAGGCATAGGCTATCCTTACCTAAAATGTTCAGGAAGTATAGCCTAACTTTTTTGATTATTATTATTTTATTTTTTTATTTTTTTATTATTATTACTTTTGTCTTTTTCTGAGATTACATTATAATTTAAAGCAACACAAGCACTTCTCCTCTGTCGCACACACACTATTTGTTTATCCAGCATATAACAGACAAGGTAGAATATGTGGCATGATTTTATGAAAGTATGATGTATTGTGACATTGAAGCAAGTCAAATTTGTAGTTTCTGATGTCATGGAACTACAGATACACCACCCCACCTTGTAAAGTTACATAGTGCGGTTACAGCCGTTCACCCTATTACGAGTTGAGTTGACCGCTGAAATGATTTTGGAAACATCATTTTAAGGTACAAAAAACTCCTTGGTGTTGCTTTAAATAATCTAAACTAGCAGGCTATAGCCTATACGTGAATTGCTGAGATTACATTATCATTTAGATAATCAAATCTATTTTATAATTCTGATTAAACTATATTCCGATTGAAAAAATGATGCCATCACAAACACACATGTGGGCTCTTTCAGAAACAGGGAAAATATGACATAACCCGTGTGTGTGTGTGTGAGAGAGAGATACATATAACATATAATGCATATAACTAGCATACACATTGAGTGTGTAGCAAACTCAGATTGGCAGATAGCAGTCCGCGATTCGACCCATCTCTTGAAATTTAAATTGTCATGAATATTAAGAAAAGACATGACATGTTATCAAAATGATGGATAAAGTATGTATATAATTGAATACATTTTTAAAAAGATATTAGACCAATAGGCCTGGTGGCAAAATATTGGGCCATTTGTCGACAACCTGTCAGAGAGCCGATGAGCAAAACGCCAGCAGACCGCCAGATCTCCCCCTAGTGGTCCAACAGCCTCTTGCTATCTGGGATATTGCATTAAAAATCAACGATACACAACTATAAATAAACAACTGTATTTAAAATCAACAATTTCTTATTTACAACGTTAATGATGAAATGTGACACCATTGACAACATTTGAACGCCAGATCTGCCCCCAGTAGTCGCCAGCCTCTTGAAATTAAACTTGAATGAATTAAATTCTGTATTCTGTCGTGAATATTACAAAAAAATATTTCTATTATTATTAAAATGATGGATAAAGTATAACTGAATAATAATAAAAAAAAGAGTTCAACCCGGGGCGATCACCATGAGAGCAGAATGAATGGGAGCTACTAGTAGGCTAGATGGTTAAATGTGTCTCTTTCACCCGACTGTCGTTGAGAGATCTCAGACTTGATTGTAGTTTTTGCAAGTTCATTAATTCAACATTATAGCTGGACATGATTCTCATGTATGAGCAGGTATGTGTCCTGAATCTGGTGATGTGAGAGCCATGGTGGAGGGGGACTTTGGGGCTGAGCAATATAGAAATATGTGGTGTGTGCCTTACAGACATGAATGGTCATTTTTATTTAGTGATTTAGAGTTATACTGCATTTCAATGAATTACAAATATTTGGGAGTTCTTATTGACAATAAACTGGACTGGAGACACAACACTGAGGAAAGGGCAAAGCAAACTCTATTTCCTGAGAAAGCTCAGGTCTTTCAATGTCTGCAGCAAAATGTTGCAAATGTTTTTTATCAAAGTGTTGTTGCAAGTGCAATTTTCTTTTCTGCCATCTGTTGGGGAAGTGGCATTACAGCCAGGGACACTAACAAACTAAATAAGATTATAAGGAAAGCTGGCTTTGTGTTGGGGTCAGCCCTAGAGCCCCTGGAGTTGGTGGAGAGAAGGATTCTGCACAAACTTTTAAATATATTGGACAACAATACCTCTCATCCACTACACGATGTACTGGTCAAGCAAAACAGTATTTTTAGTTGGAGGCTACGCCAACTTAGCTGTAAGAAAGACAGATTTAGAAAGACTTCTTTACCCACTGCAGTATCACTTTATAATGTCTCCCATCTGAGCAGAGAGAAAGGAATAACATTTTAAACTAGAAATGCAATTCCCGAGGAATTACACGAGGGGATGCAATCTGTTGGGTAGACTTTTATTTTGACACACAGGAAACACTTCAATAGGATGTGTAGTTCAGGGAGAGCCAGATTGTATGCTTAAAGGCAAACATTCTAAAGTGGAACTCTGTTCTAGAATCTTTGATTAAAAGTGACAGTTGGATTCACAGGGCAGTGTTCTAACTAGACTGGGAACTGAGAGTTCTGGCCCATTATGACATCACATTCTCCATTAAAGTATATGGGGGGAAAATACACTTTTAATGACAAATATCTCAAAAAGTATAAACTTCTCAAAAATGTCAAATAGATTGTCTAGTAGATATTTGGAAGATCTACAGAACGGTGTTTCAACCAAGTTTGTACGTTAGGCCTAAGCGGTTCGGGCTGAATAACGCGCACAAAAAGGTAAAAAGAATAATAATAAGAAGAAGAAGAAGCGACCGGATTTCAATAGAGGGGATGCATCCCCTCTAATAATTTTCTGCATGTATGTTTGTATGTTTGTATGTTTTTGTTCAATGGTGAGTTTGTATTGCTGCTGAAACACCTTCCCCTTGGAGATGAATACATTTATATCTATCCATCTATTTATCTAAAAGGCAATCCCTTATATCAATGAAACTATTCTGAACACCATATTACATTGTAACTGTATTTTTAAATACATCACGCATATGTTGTGATTTATATGTATTATGATTCGGTGACGTCATAAGACCGTCTATTTTATATTCCTGCAGTGAAACTCCATTCCACGCGGTGGCAGTAAAGCGTAGTTGACGGTCGTTAACCAACCACGAGGAAAAACATTTGACTATTTCACGGAGTTCCTGGGAGTTTCAGCAGCAACGGTGGTTCAATGATAGTGAATAAAACTGAGGGGATAAAAACCTTTTCTCGATCTGTGCAATCTAGACGGTCTGTCAACTGATTTGTACAGAGCTTAATTGAGTGACTTAAGGTAGGTTGTTTAGACACAATTTCACTTGGCGATTTCTTGATCTCATACAAGCCGTGTCTCATTTCAGGGGCTGGATGCTTCGGAGCATTCGTGCTACCTAGCACTGGTCTTCTGTGACCGCATAGACCCGACCTAGCTGGACCAACGTTTTTTTAAACGGGACGGTCTAGCCCAAAAGAACGGCTCTGTTACGTCATGAGTCCGAGCTTGGCCTACTGATCTGTCAAACCATTAGGCTACGTGAAACGCATCCTTTCAACACGCCCATGTCATCAAAACATGTTACATTTAACTCATAGGCTATGATACAACATATACTACTGACTGAGAACACTATCTATTCGATTTTTTATTTTTTATTTAGCAGACGCTTAGAATAACATTCCGGCTTCAGTGCAGAGGAAAAGTGATCAAGGAATTAATGTGGCATAGGCAATGCCAATCTTATTTTATTATAAGACTAGTCAAAACAGTGATAGGCCTATAATTATGGCCATATCCTATGCTTGCCTCGTCCATCTCCCATTTAAAATAATTTGTTAAGCCACCGGCTAACAAGCGGTCACACAACTGTCGCATTAGGCTACTTTTCAAGAGATGGCGATTTCAGAGGGAGTTGGATAGCGTTCATTTGAGTAGCCTTGCCCTTTTTGTTTCTAGCCTGGTTAAAACCAAACTTTACAGAGGTAGGATACCGATGGGCATGGCTATAGCGTAATTGCTTTCGCTGCTTGATATAATTTCAAAAACATTGGAGGGAATATAACAGGAGTTAAGTTAACTGGCTATGGAATTGCAGGATAACGAGCTGTGATCAGCAGCTGTTGTTAACATATGCTGGTCGTTTGCAGGCTTAAATGCATACAGTATTGCATTCGTCGTTAACTGACCTAGCTTGTAGCTCCATTGCAACGTTGACAAACGTCATTGAGGCTCAGCTGATGATCATATCCATGTTATCCATTTAGCAGAAGTTGGTCGTCTCTTGCGCAAGTGCTGTTTGTAGGCTTCTCTTTTGATATCTCGATCATGCACAAAGCATCACATTTGCCTCATAAAATAGATCAACAAAGAAGGTTAGCCTACTCAATTGGATTGCCCTGAGCTGAGGAAGACTCACTAGTCATACGCGCTAACTTTATCCAATGAAATAAAGGATTTGAAAAAATAGTTTCACTCAATCGGTGTGCCTCGGACGTCTGACTGCCTTCTACAAACTTTATCACCGAGAAACTTTACATAGCCTACAGGACAGTCGCAGTTTTCTCTTCTAGGTTATTCTATTATTGCAGGTTTACAATTAGTGATCAGACTTTCATTAGGCTTAGGCTACTGATAGGCTACACGAAAACTATCTCCAGCGGCATCGTGTGCAGGCTGTGGTTAATTCAGGCTACACATTTTTTTTTTAACTGATGGAATTGTATTGGCTAGTCTAGCCTACTTAATTTGCTAAGGGACACATTTGTAATCTATCAAATTTAATCTAGTTTCCACTCATAGGCTAGATGTCACCAACAAATGCTTTAAGAAACCTTTGGTGGATGTCACCCTTGGACTTCACGCAAACGGCCATCAACTAATACATTACGCTTTCCATGTGGTGTTTAATAACGATCTTCTAAGACGTGGGAACCTTTATAATAGACTAGCCTATTCACTAGTGATCATCTGAGCATAATATTAATAGGCATATGACTTGATAAACAATTTGAAAGTGAACGGCCAATGTTTGAGCTTTATTTAGGAAGTGATTATTTGATAGCCTACGGAAATCGGCTACATCGTTTAAGCATAGTTCACATTTCAAAACGTTATTTTGAAACTGAGACTTAACTGAAAAAAAAATAATAACTTCATTTAAATATTATTATAACGTTTATTAAATGTTTAAACGTGTAGGCTATCTGCCGACTGTCTGGCCAACTCAATGAAACTCAATGAAACGTCATAAACGTAATCGAATCTTGGTGGCCAGGTAGGCCGCGAAGCATACATCCGATGCACACTCCGTTTCGGGGAAAAGAAGGGTGGGTTTGTCGGCCGGATTCGAAGGAGCCCACGGAATGGGACAGTACTAGGCGCGCCACTATGACGCAACCGGTCTACGAATCCGGCCTTAGAACCACGCAGCCCCTGGAATGAGACACAGCTACAGTGTGTAGGCTACACTCAAACATAACTATCCCAAGATGGATAGGCTACGCTACGCCATTTGCCAATGAATCATGTAACAGTTAATGTTGTTATATTCCATTTACTTACAAAGCACAAAAAATGTGTAAATCGTGTGTGTTGCTCTGACTATATGCTACAGAAAACATTGGATGGGATCATCTTAGGTGTGTTGGGAACATGGATCCCGGACTTCAGTTAAGTTCAGACCGTAATAATGACGCTACAGCAACACAGTACCAGCTGGCCGTAACGGTGAAAGAAGAAGATATCGTAGAGGAGACATATGGGAATATAATTGCATTTCAACTTGATGAAGAACAGCTTCAGTATAGAACTGGATCAGACTTTGCGGGGTCCAAATTGAAGCCTGCTCATACCGAGACATTACAGACAATAGCGGAGATTGAAGTGAAGATTGAAGACGATGATGAGCCCGATGATCTGCTGGAAAGTAAGTCCTTTCAGATACTCTTATTAAACACACGCGCACACACGCACAAATCATAAATGTATCATTCATATCTAGGCTACATACTTTGTTAATTATTTGTGCTCATATGATTATTGATTACAAATTAAGCCTACACTTATCATAGTCACGCCACACTTCAACACCAGATTCTATACTGCCAACTTTTCGTAATTACTAATTCAATCCTGTTAGTTTCACCCAATGTCAACACAATATAGTCCGTAATAAAGCCAACAGCATTTCCTTGCCAAATTGCAATAGAACCATGTTTGGAAACACTGTCCCAGGGCTCTCTCTTCTTACCAGAACTGACTATTATAGATAAATATGCAAACTGCTCTGAAACTGTATTTCTGACAACAAAACACTTATGTCGTATGCCGTACAGGGAAGCTACACCAGGCGCGCAACTGAACTGCACGCACACACACACACATACAGGCCCACACACAAGCATACACACGGCACGAACGCACACACACACACGCATACAGGCCCACACACAAGCATACACACGGCACGAACGCACACACACACGCAAGCACACACACACACGCATACAGGCCCACACACAAGCATACACACGGCACGCACACACACACACACACACAGGCCCACACACAAGCATACACACGGCACGCACACACACACGCATACAGGCCCACACACAAGCATACACACGGCACGCACACACACGCATAATAGGCCCACACACAAGCATACACACGACACACACACACACACGCATACAGGCCCACACACAAGCATACACACGGCACAGACACAAGCATACACACGGCACGCACGCACACACGCACACAGGCCCACACACAAGCATACACACGGCACGCATGATTTCGCTCGGTTCATACAGTTGAATCCTCACACACACACACACACGGGCTCACACACTGTATGCATAGCAACGTTGAAAGAACACTCGTATGACCTGCTGCGCTTAGCTTCTAAGCTCTGTGTTGCACTGTCCTTCAGCTGCATTTGTTTACATTTGTATTTAGTCCATATCAAAGATTCTAGAACAGAGCAAGATGGATCAGTTGCGTCAAAAGAATGAAGTACACGACAGGGCGCCATTTTGGTAAGCTCAGCAACATTTCAGACACAGTTCCAATCATATAAACCCACCTCAACAGCTGTTTTTGGTTTTGTTTTGTTACTCTGTAATGATCTGGCCGTGTGAAAGGCACGATTTATTACTTTTCGGCTTACCAAAATGGCGCCCATGGAGCGTTAGAATGTACTTCAACATATCCAACGTATTCTCCGGCCAGTGATCCATCTTGCTCTGTTCTAGAATCTTTGGAACAGAACATCGATGGACAGAATGATGAACTCAACCTGCAACTCCCTCATTCTAATTCTATGTCTCTATGGTAACTCTTCCAGGTGCATCAGAATATCCACACGGAACCCAACAGGAGACACATGGACAGAGTGATGAACTCAGCCTGCAACTCAAAGGAAGACGGCACCACTGCACTGTGTGCTGGAAGAGTTTCAGGACCCTGAAAGCACTCGAGAAACACCAGCAAACACACTCAGTCAGGGTGAATTTGACCACATCCTCACTAGCTAGCCGCCACGTGCAGAAACACACTGGAGGGAAGTCCCATGAATGTTTCCAGTGTGGGAAAGTTTTTAATCACGCGTCAAGTCTTGCAAGGCACATGCATTCACACGTTGGAGAGAACTATCATAAATGTTCCCAGTGTGGAAGAGGTTTTTTGAGCGCATCATGTCTTTCACGCCACATGCTCGTACATGCTGGAGAGAAGCCTCATAAATGTTCCCAGTGTGGAAGAGGTTTTTCATTCTCGTCAAGTCTTGCACAGCACATGCGTGTACACACAGTAGACGTGTCTAGTAACACACTTAACTGTTCGCGGTGTGAAAAAGCTTTTTCTCACCTCTGGGCTCTTAAAAAACACATGCTAACACACACCGGAGGGAAGCCTCGCGAGTGTATCCAGTGCGGAAAAGGTTTTTTGCACTCGTCAAGTCTTTCACGCCACATGCGAGTGCACAAAGGAGAGATTCTTCGTAAAATACCTGTCGAGCAGTGTCATAAGTGTTCGCAGTGTGGAAAAGCGTTTGCTCACCTCTTGACGTTTAAATACCACATGCTAACACATACGGGAGAGAAGCATCACAAATGTGCCCGGTGTGAAGAAGTTTTCCCATTTATTTCAACTCTTAAAACCCACATGCTCGTACACACTGGAGAGAAGCCTCATCAATGTGCCCAGTGTGGAAAGGCATTTAGAATCTCCTCACATCTGAAACGCCACATGCTCTCACACACTGGAGAAAAGCCTCAGAAATGTGTCAAGCGTGGAAAAGGTTTTACTCACGGCCCAAGCCTTTCACGCCACGTGCTTGAACACAAAGGAAGGAAGCCTCATAAATGTGCCCAGTGTGGAAAACGGTTTTATCAAAGTTCAGATCTCAATCGCCACATGCGTACACATACTAGAGAGAAGCCTCATAAATGTGTCCAGTGCGGAAAAGGTTTTAATCACAGCTCAAGCCTTTCACGCCACATGTTTGAACACAAAGGAGAGAAGCCTCATACATGTCCCCAGTGCGGAAAAGGTTTTTCACAAAGTTCAATTTTTAAAAGACACATGCTCATACACACTGGAGAGAAGCCTGCCCAGTTTGGGAAAAAAATGCGACAACTTTCTAGTCTTAAAATTGTCGTGCTAACCCGCACTGGAGAGAAGCCTTATGAATGTTCCCGATGTGGAAAACGTTTTTCACACTCGTCGAGTTGTTATCACCACATACGTAAGCATCGTGTTGAGGACAAGAACCTCAAGTGATCCCTAGCAAATGCACACTGTTAGCGTGAATCAAAAGCAGAACAAGACACTATATGGGCTTATTGTAAAAAAGCTGAAAGAAAAGTCGGTAAACTCTAATCCCCAAAGTGGGTGATTATAATGGGTTTTCACTATGTAACAGTGTAACGGATATGGTAATGTTGGGAAATATGCCACCGTGTGGAGTGGCGCTCGACTTTAATGCAGCCCTCCGGAGTGCGTAGCTGGAAAGGTGCCCTAAGCCATGGCAGAATGCACACGAGTTGTGTAATGGCCTATTCGGACGGGATTAGTTTTATGGGGTGACATGAGGTAAAGTAATAATTATCAGGGAATTTAGTCCCATCCGGACGCGCCATGTCAGTAAACATAACGGAGTATGACGGTGAAATTTACAGCCACTTTTACTTTCCGTAAAACGGTCCGTAGAAATTACTGAAGGTAATATTAATCCTGTGCGACCCGACCCCTGTAAAGATGTCTGTAATATTTCGTCATATCCTGATTGGAAAAAAAATTCCACCCAATTCCCTATGTTGTCGGCTACACCATAGTCTGAATGAAAACAACATGCTGTGCAGCTTCTAATAAGACGTTAGCTAGTTTGCCTAATAGCTGGATGTTGTTAGCATAACATAAAGAGGTCATGTGATAAACCTGCATTACTCTACATCCCCCTGTAAAATAAGTCCCGTCCGAATAGGGCTTAAGAAATGCCCAGATTTTGGGGTTGCTTCACCCAAAATGCCTAACTCCCTTTATCACGCATAAATTACAGATTTAAGTGAGGGGAAGAATTCGTGCAGAGTGAAATGCGCATAGTTACGCTTTTTTTTGGACTTACGCACTCTGACCCGCATGGGAGAATTCCCCTTTCTGGTACAACCGCTAAAACCCATATGCTAAATATACAAAGAAGAAGAAAAAAATAACCAGTGTAAAACATACATTATGGTGTTAGCAGCAGACGCTAATTGTGGTGTTAGCAACTTTTGTTAACACCATAATTATCTATATATTGCTCTCTTTCTGTAATTCTTTTTTTCTTATAAATGCGTTAGAAAAAAACGTTGAAAATAAAAAATTGCTGAATAAAATATACAGATGTGTTTTCTTTGAGTCATTATTGAAATTAAAGGCAGTATACTGTAGAGAATTGATAGCAGTTGTACTGTATGCTTAAGAGTGGGCAGAGTGTAACCATGGAAACAGTGGCTATAACATCAGACATTAATGAGTATTAATGAGCATATCAATGATACTAGAGAGAAAATGCAGAGAGGGAGGGTTGAGAGATGGAGAGATATATGGGTTAGTATTAGGCTACTGTAGCCCTTTTCACGTGTGATTAGTATTAGGCCTACCTGTGGACCTTAGGTGATTTGTGATAATTGTGGAGGATGCCTGAGATCTTACTCCCGTGTGAATGTGCCATGTCTGTAATTTGTAAAGTAAAAATTCCGCCTCAAATTGCCTACTGTATTTCGCCAAACACAGACGTCCGGTGATTATACTAATCCCATGTGAATCTGCATCTCAGTGATTGTTATTTTAATTTCTTTCTGCATTGTTTTCGGCTGTTAGGATACGGCATACACGGCGTGTAAAAAGAGTAATTTACAGACTTCGCTTATCATGTGAATGCGCTGCAAGTAACAGAGGTGGGCCAGTAATTTGAAAATTACCAAAGGTCCCCAGGTAATAATCCTGTGTGAATAGGGCTATGATGGTTATTAAGCATATCAATGATACTAGAGAGAAAAGGCAGAGTTGATGGATATAAAAAATATATTACATTCCCATAGGGTTACATAGGGGTGCCAATATTTTTGACCTCAGTATTTTGGGAAGAACATTTATTTATTTATGATACATTATTCATTCACAAAGAAAATTGGTGTCCTTAAAGGTTGGATTTTTCCTAAATTTATTACTTAAGCCATTAAAATCAATTTCCAAAAGATGATTTGATATTCTCTTAGTCAACTTTAGCATGGGTGCCAACAATTTCAACCATGACTGTAGAGTGGATTAGTATTGTTGTAGTATGATGATGGTTAGTATTAATAAGCATAATGAATGATACTAAGGCAGATGGAGAGATAAAGAGTGGGTTAGTATTACTAGTCATGCTGGTTAATATTAATGAGCAATGATACTGAGGCAGAGAGGGAGGAGTTGAGAGATATAGAGTGGGTTAGTATTGCTATAAGTCATGATGGTCAGTATAATTAGCATATGGTACTATAGAGAGACAAGGCAGAGGGAGAGTTGAGAGATGGAGATAATAGAGTGGATTTAAAAGGGTGGGTTTTGAACATTCTAACACAAGATTCCATTCCGCAACAATTCAAGGTTCTAAAATTCTATGTACAATTCAATGAACCCAGATATTCTTTAGAATGTTAATTTCCCAACACTCCAAACACACCGGTGTGACGGTACACTCTTACTGTGTGTTCACACCGCCGGCGACTTGAGCTTCCAAAGATTCCGGAAGTCATTCATTTTCAATGGAAGCTGGCTTCTCTCAGCTGCCAGCAGCGACCAATCCGTCGGCGTCGCGTTTTGGGCGTCTTGAGCGACTAGAGAAAGTTGAAAATGGTTTAACTTTATGGTAATGAGCTATGACGCGGTTCAGCGACCAAACGACCAGCAACGAACATAGAATGCTACTACGTCAGAGCGGCCAAAGAATCCAAGCTGATGCCAGCTTCCCACAGCGTCCTTTACAGGGCGTCCTGAGCGATTTTGGAAGCTCAAGTCGCCGGCGGTGTGAACACACAGTTAAGGGTTAGATGTATTAGAGAGTTGAGAGATATGCGGGGGAGCAGAGTGAATTGAACGCCAAGACAGAGAAGAGGTGAGGGGGGGAGTTGAACAACAAGACAGAGGGAAGAGGTGAGAGTTGAGAGAGAGAGGGAGAGGGGGAGTTGAACAACAAGAGACAAGAGGTAAGAGTGAGAGTTGGGAGAGACAGAGGGGGAGTTGAACGACAAGACAGGGAAGAGTTGAGAGAGACAGAGGGGGAGTTGAACGACAAGACAGAGAGAAGAGTTGAGAGAGGGAGGGAGGGAGTTGAACGACAAGACAGAGAAGAGGTAAGAGTGAGAGTTGAGAGAGACAGAGGGGGAGAGGAGATCACCCTGTCAAGAAACAAGTGCCTCTATACTGACCTAAAACATGCTGGCTGGATGTAGGCCCTGTTGGCCTCATTTTACACTCCACATTCTCTGAGAGGTTTCACATTTAGGCTCTCAAGATGACCGGACAGGGGGAGAGAGAGGAGTCAATTAAGAGTCATTGAATGAGAAAACCAGGCAGGAGTCGGCCAAATCGGCTCATAATTTGTTTATGTGATAAGTATGTGGAACTATGAACAGCCATATACTTAACACCCTCCAACTTTTTTTTGTTATGGAGTGGGACCCCTCTCAGAGACCCTCATTCATGGCTGAAAATGACTGAAATTGCAATGGCTACCCTGATTATCCTGATAAAGATATGAACATAAGCTTTATTCTTCCATAGAGCCGATAGCATAGTTTTAAAGACCAAAAGGTAGACTAGGGGGGTATCTGCACCACTGAAAGCAGAATTTTCATCCCTCTAAATTTCGGTCATTTTTAAGAGGCATTATCTCATAATCGCTGTGGCTTTGGTGGATGGTTTTACTGTTGCTGGAGAGAGGAACATCTACTGATTCAAAACCAATTGTCGTCTAATTGGGCCACACATAATGTGTGTCGTGCCAGGAGGGTCTTTAGGGGAATTATTCGGGTTTTGGACTATAATAAACCAGGTAATAATATCTCATTTCAGGGTAAGTTATGGTGAATTGTTGTGTACCTGTATGAAAAATTGTATGACCCCCATCTTCCGACATCTGCCTGGTTTTCTCATGCAATGACTCTTAAACAAATTTGAGTTGGAAAAGTCTTGGCCTGTGTGTTATGTTTAAAAGGCAATCCCTTATATCAATGTAATTGTATTCTGAACACCATTATTTAAATTGAAACTGTATTTGTAAATACATCACTCATGTTTTGTGTTTTATATGTATTGTTGGTTACATACAATACAATTTATAAATGGAATCCAGCATACGATTCAGTGACTTCCCAGCACCGTCTATTTAATATTCCTGCAGTGAAACTCCACTCCACGCGGTGGCAGTAAAGTGTAGTTGCCTGTCGTTAGCCAACCATGAGCAAAAACATTTGATTATTTTCACCGAGTTCCAGGGAGTTTCAGCAGCAACGGTGGTTCAATGAATACAACTGCGTGGATGAACACCTTTTCTCGATCTGTGCAATCTAGACGGTCTGTTAACTGATATCCGAGTGCAGAGCTTAATTGAGTGACTCGAGGTAGGTTTGTTTAGATGCAAATACACTGGTCGATGTCTTGATCTCATACAGTGTGTAGGCTAGTCGAACATAACTAGCAGCTATCCCAAGATGGATAGGCTAGGCCTACGCTACGCCATTTGCCAATTAAGGATTTAACAGTTACTGTTGTTATATTCTTTTACTTACAAACAATTGTGTAAATTGCGTGTGTTGCTCTGACTACAGAAAACTTTGGATGGGATCATCGTTGGTGCGTTGGGAACATGAATCTCGGACTTCAGTTAAATTCAGACCGTAATGACGCTACAGAAACGCAATACCAGCTGACCGTAATGGTGAAAGATGAAGATATCATAGAGGATACATATGGGGATATAATTGCATTTCAACTTGATGAAGAACATCTTCAGTATAGAACTGGATCAGACTTTGCGGAGTCCAAAGTGAAGCCTACTTATGCCGAGACGCAGACAACAGCGGAGATTGAAGTGACTATCGAAGACGACGACGATCTGCTGGAAAGTAAGTCCTTTCAGATAGGCCTACCCTTAGCAAACACACACACACACATGCACACACACACACACACACACACACACACACACACACACACACACACACACACACACACACACACACACACACACATCCTAAATGTAACATATCTACATACCTTGTCCTGTTAGTTCTTTGTGCTGATTAACAAATGAAGCCTACACTTATTCATTCTCACACCCTCCACTTCTACACTGCCAACTTTTCTTAGAAAATACTAGTTGTGTGGGGGGGGGGGTTCTATTCAGTATCACAATATTTTGTGCATGCAATTACATCGATGCAATAGCTCAAAGTATGCCATTTCATTTAATGATCTATTTTACATTTATTTGAGTCATTTGGGTTTTCTCTGATCCCCCCCTGGGGATTTGCAAAACTGTTCCAAACACACATCTCAATCTCTGCTAGTTTTTGTCCTAGAAACATATAAGTGACACCACTAGAAACCTTTAATCAACTCAATCCAATCCAATCCAATCCAAATACATAATGTTTTAAAAGAGTGGCACTGAATGGCACTTTGAAAAAACAACAAATGAAAATCTTAGGATTTCACTCCTCTCACCTGCAGCAGGCCCATTCAAAAAGCCCACTCAACTTCATTTGCATTTGAATGAGCCACCCACTAAGTGGCACATTTAGGCCATGTCCACACGGGGACGTGTTTTGGGTTAAATGCAGCTGTTTTGCATCGTTTTGGCCGATCGTCCAAATGAATCCTCCAAACGCATCCTCCAAACGCATCCTCCAAACGCATAGCCCTAAAAACGAATCTATCTGAAACCGGGTCCCAGAGTGCATAACTTCGAAAACGCAGCCCTCTAGCGTTCGTTTGGACGGGGGAAGACGCATACCTGCGTTTCAATGATGTCATCGCCACACTCCTCGACCTCTAGCCCATTATTGTCAACATTTAGCTTTCAAAATAATTGGATAACGTTACTGCATTTCGGTAGTTGTTTTTACCTTACCTGGAGCCTATATGCAACCTATCCAACTGCAGCCTGCAGCCTGCAGCCTGCTTCCAAAACTCCAAAGCTGCTGTCAGATTTTGTTCCGAGGACACAAGTTAGGCTACCAACACTCAAGAACAGTTTGTGATGTGTTAATCAATTCAATTTCCAACCATTTCACAACAGCTAATTCTGGAGTAGCCTAGGCTAACTAGCCCGCTTGCTTGTGAGACTCGGTTGTGAACTGCACCGGTTTCCTTATTTGGGTTTACGTTACCAGGTGTTAGCCTATGACAGAACGGTTGAAATAAATTTAAAGTAAGTGATTGCGTAGGGCCGTAGGCTATGTGTCGGGTGTATGGCAACCTGGTGTCAGAAAATGAACGGATCAGTGATTTTCGAATGAAGTATGATGGCCATGCAAGTTACGAGAGTTTTCCGGGAGAAACAACAAAATGGGAGGGCGGCAGGAGATGACTTTAAGATAGGAGAGAAACAAGGGGGAAATGGGAGTTTTTGCAGGTATGCTCAAGCCTTCCACTTATAAACTGTAAAAACAGTTTTCCCTTCGACGTCTCATTAAAACCTTTTCCTCTCCGTTTTTGGTGATTTGGTGAACTGAAACAGCGCCACATACAGGCCTGGAATATGAAGTAGCGTGTCAAGTCGTATTGAGAGGGATCCGTTTGGACGCAAATACTCTTGAAACACTGCCAGGGAAAACGGAGGGCAGGGGGGGAGATCGTTTTGCTACGTGTGGACTTGGCCTTAGTCAAACTTTTTCACTATTTGTAGTAAAACTACAAAACATGTTTTAATGTTCTTTTACTTATATGGAGCCAACACTGTTGTTTTAAAGGAACAAACATAGCTAGATATATTTATAGTGTGTATTTGACCTTTGGGCTTTGAAAATATTTTTTTAAATAGTTGTGTTTACACTGAATTATAATGAAAAGTAATTTCATTACATCCACTTTAGGGCTGGGCGATATGGCTAAAAAAAAAAATATCTCGATATTTTTAGTCCATTTCACGATATACGATATATATCTCGATATTTTTACATTTTCTCAAAAGAACTTCCTGAATTCTCACTTTTACCCAGTGATGTTTTAAATCATGTCAGTATGATGCAGCAGGCTAGGATAAATTATACCAGTCCAAACCCTGGAAATTATATCCACATTAAAACATTCTTAGTGGTTTCTATTTTAAATTTGTATATAAAAGCAGGGGTGAAGGTACTTTTGAATCTTGCCAGTAGCCTACTATGAATGTTTCTCATAGGGAAACGTGTGCATGCACAAATCAATTGGTTTATTTTAGCCTATGTGAGCATGGCCTGTTATTTGGCTTTATCATTCTCTCTTCTTCTTTCCCTGCCTTCTTTGAAAGGCCCCTCTGCCTATACACTGATAAAATGTTAACTCACTTCTCTTTTTGCATGGCTTCATGGCTTTAGTTGACTCTGATATGTTTCCATATGAATGATGATGTCTACTACATCTGATAGAACGGTGGTGCGTGCTCCCTTAATTAGTCGTTTGGTTGTTCGTTGATAAATAAGAAGTTTTCGTTATGAGACAGTCAGATGCACTCATAGGCAGTAGCCTAATCTGCCTCAATGCGCAAATCTCATAGCCTACATTTAATTTAAAAATCAATCGGGAGGACGTATAGACGAGCATAGCACAATAAATGCATGTGTGTAGTAGAGTGAGATGTGCGCATTTGCGCTGTCGTTTTGAAACAGTCAGACGTGCACTTAGATAGACAGTAGCCTAGTTCTTCTGCCTAATGCATGGGCATCGCTGTAACTTTAATTTGAAGATCCCTTGCTGTTTCGGTTCGTTTTTTGTTTCGTAGGCTATAACCAAATCAGAACTGCTTCCATCTATTAACCTAGCTGGTTGTTGAACAACACTGGCCTAGACATGCTACCGCTGTTGTTTTGAACTGGAAGTTCACTTCTTCTCGTCTGCTACACCTAGACGTCACACCCTCATCTGAATAGATGGTTCAGGATTGGTTGGTGAGTGTTCACGTTGTTACTGAGAGGGAGGGGGAGAGGTTACGATGGATAGGGACACAGGTCTGCACAGAACGGCAGTGTTGCCGCCACAGTAAAAGGTTGCTGCTTGCAAAAATGACGAAAATGGTGAAATACTCGATATTTGCGATATGACAAAAAAATTATCTCACGTACTGTAAACTGCGATATATTGAGTATATTCTGTATATCGCCCAGCCCTAATCCACTTTAGTCTCATATAATTATTGCGGAGGACCTCTAGAATATAACCATATGTGCCACTTTTGCACAGGTGTTTTTAGTTAGATGAAAAACCTAAACATTGCAAGGTATAGCAGACATCTAGAATAGAATAGAATATATACTTTTTTGATCCCGTGAGGGAAATTCAGTTCTCTGCATTTAACCCAATTTAAACGAATTAGTGAACACACAACACACAGTGAGGTGAATCACACACTAACCCAGAGCAGTGAGCTGCCTGCCCAACCAGCGGCGCTTGGGGAGCAGTGAGGGGTTAGGTGCCTTGCTCAAGGGCACTTCAGCCGGCAACTGGCTGAACCGGCTGGACCGGCAACCCTCCGGTTACAAGCCCGAAGCGCTAACCAGTACACTACGGCTGCCCCTATCTAGCCTAGAAATCTAGACGCACCCTAGCGGCCAAAAATATTTTTTCCTAGCGGGATGGTCTAGGGTCGCACCGTTGAGGCCAAGCCTGTGTTAGGCTCCAGGCCAGCCTAGCCAATCAGAACGCTCTATCTGTGTACGGAGTCCTTGAGCCCGCCTTAGCTCACCTTCGGCTTCCGATATTGACGCCAGGGGGCTGGACCATGCGTCCTCGTTCGACGAGTTGGGTGTGAGACCGTGTTGCACAACCATAGAGAAAAACAAAAGATGGATGAGGCTAACAAAGCGCGCTCGTTTGAATCGGCTTTGGAAGAGTTAGACTTGGGCTTTTCTTTGAAGTTTGAGCAGAAAGAAGCACTCAAGTCATTCGCTTTATAGAAGGATGTATTTGTCGTTTTGCCGACCGGCTCAATTGGTCACAAGTGCTGGCCTATTACGTGCAGAGGCAGTTTGAAAGACTGTTCATCCCACCCACAGGCTTCAGGCCATCCTTAAAAATATTCTTGTTTGCCGTAACCCGACCGACCCTGTCAATATAGGGCCGACCCAAATATTTGTTTTTTTCCCTCTCTAGTCCGACCGACTTGCCGGTTGCAAATTGCGTTAAGACCGACCGATTTTTTTTTTTTTAATTAGGCCTATTTTTCTTCAAACACTCAATACAAATGTAATACAATAATATTATATTTTCCTAAGTATTGTGAATACAAATTGCCTACATACAAACGTAGGCTGCGTTCTTTCTTCCAAATAAAACCTGTGGCGTCATATGTTTATGTTTGTCATGCGCTACAGGCTGCTTCCAGTCTCATTCACTGCCAGTGGTTCGCGCTTGACTGTTGCCTAATAGCTGCGGCTGTAGCCAAGAAATGTTCGCGGTCAACGTCAAAACTTATACTAGTTCGGGCACTATTATCCACCTGAAAACGCATTAAACACTTGAACATTTAGATGACTTGGCACGAAGTTATGTCCAGATATTTTCTCGGACCCATCCCTTCTCCCCATTCGTGTAACGGTGACCGTGTCAACAGACTTAAATGAGACCTTAAGGTTTTGGTGGAAGAAACAAAAAAAATTGAGGACGTGCCAGCATTAAGTGGTTTCTTTTGGATTGAAACATTTAAGTGACCCGTTAAGGGATCGTTCTACTACAGGCTAGCAAGGACAGCTATTCTTCAAGTGGTTAAGAACTAGCTACTGGTGGAGAAAAGAAAGCAACGTAATGTCTCTGATTTGTAGGTTGCATTGACACGTCGTAGCGGTGGATGCAAGTAAACCAATCTAGTTACCAGTAAAATCATTGAAATGAACATATTATTTTTTTCATAATTTATTTTCATATGATATATTTTTTGTTTACTTCTCTGACAGTAGGCTACAGCATATTTAAAGCTATAGCCTACATTTTAGTCAAGTCAAGTTTATTTGAATAGCACATTTTATACACAGGTCATTCAATGTGCTTTAGACACAAAGCAAATAGTAACAAATAAGAGCAGAGAAGGGCAATATAGTCAAAGAATAATTAAAAAAGTAAAGATCATTATAAAGCAAGAATTTATGCAAGAGTGTTTGTGTGTTGTTACAACAAATTGGATCTAGTCATAGGTGTGCAGATAACATACGGTTAATGCACCCTCTATAAAGTAGCCTATGCTGATTTTTGTTAAGTCACGTTCAGAAATATAACTATATTGCCAAAAGTATTGGGTCACCTGCCTTGACCCCCATATGAACTTCAGTCACATCCTATTCTTAATCCATATGACATTGGTCCACCTTTTGCAGCTACAGGATAAGAGCTTTGACTCTTCTGGGAAGGCTTTCCAAGGTTTAGGAGTGTTTATTGGCATTTTTGACCATTCTTTCAGAAGCGCATTTTTGAAGTCACACACTGATGTTGGACGAGGAGGCTCTCAGTCCCCTTTAATTCATCCCAACGGTGTTCTATTGGGTTGAGGTCAGGTGCAGGCCAGTCATGTTCTTCCACACCAAACTCTGTCATCCATGTCTGTATGGACCTTGCTTGGTGCACGGGTACACAGTCATGCATATACCTTGTGGAAAGCCTTCCTAGAAGAGTTGAAGCTGTTATAGCTGCAAAGACTGGACCAACGTCATATTAAACCCTATAGATTAAGAATAGGATGTGACTGAAGTTCATATGGGGGTCAAGGCCGGTGACCCAATACTTTTGGCAATATAGTGTCGTGTGTGTGTGTGTATGTACATATATATATATATATATATATATATATATAACATGCAAATGTTTTTAAATTCATACCAACAAAATCGCTGTGACCAAAAATTTACTTTTTTTTTTTACCTTGAATCTTGAAAAAAAAAATATTTGCCTACCTACCGACCCAATTATTTTTGGGGGGGGCTGTTACTGCAAACAAAGATATTTTTAAGGATGGCCTCAGCTCTGTGAATGGTCCGACCCCAGACTATACATTTCTGTATAGTTTGGCTTGCCAGGCTGGCATCACAAATATGGAGCGCAAAAGGTGCCAAAAAGTCATTTCTCGGCACTAAATAAAAATTGCCATTTATTTCTGGAAGGCACACACCACATATTTCTGTAAATTGCTCAGTCCCGAAGTATACCTCCACCATGGTTCTTATATTGCCATTTTCAGGACAGTCAGGCCTACACAACCGTGCAAGTCATGTCGAGCTGTCAGCTTGCTGTGGTGAGATACACGTCAAAATGTAAGAATTTGTATAGTATGCTTTTCAAATTTTTAATATTTAAAAATCTAAATCAAATCAATGCAAGTATAATTTATACATGATATTGTGGCAGATCTGGGTAGCCTAGACTGTGCTGAAAAAAACAATATGTAGCATGTGTGAATGGCACTTACAATGACCAGGATAAATGCTTCTAACTATAGGTAGTGAAAATGCCCTTAAAACAGCTTAGTTAAACAAAATAACGTTCTATCACAAAAACATTTTCAATCAAAGAAAAAAGGTGTTCAAAGGCATTTTTCAGTCAATTTTTTTTTTGCATTCCAACACTTTTTTTTCCTTTGATTGAATGTGTTTTCTTCGACAGAAGTGAATGTTTTTTTGATTGAAGATATATTTTTTGATTGAATAATAGACACATCTACCTTCATACGCACGCACTGACGCACACATGAACACATCCACGCATACAAAAACACACAATGTTCTGTTACTGTATAGATAGCAACGTTGAATGACCTGCTGCGCTTAGCTTAGCTCTATTTTCCACTGTACTTCAGCTGCATTTTTTACATTTGTATTTGGTCCAGATACACAACATCGATGGACAGAATGATGAACTCAACCTGCAACTCCCTCATTCTAATTCTATGTCTCTATGGTAACTCTTCCAGGTGCATCAGAATATCCACACGGAACCCAACAGGAGACACATGGACAGAGTGATGAGCTCAGCCTGCAACTCAAAGGAAGACGGCACCACTGCACTGTGTGCTGGAAGAGTTTCAGGACCCTGAAAGCACTCGAGAAACACCAGCAAACACACTCAGTCAGGGTGAATTTGACCACGTCCTCACTAGCTAGCCGCCACGTGCAGAAACACACTAGAGAGAAGCCTCGTAAATGTTCCCAGTGTGGGAAAGTTTTTTCACACTCGTCAAGTCTTGCAAGGCACATGCATTCACACGTTGGAGAGAACTATCATAAATGTTCCCAGTGTGGAAAAGGTTTTTTACGCGCATCATTTCTTTCACGCCACATGCTCGTGCATGCTGCAGAGAAGCTTTACGAATGTTTCCGGTGTGGAAAAGGTTTTTCACACTCGTCAAGTCTTTCACACCACATGCGTGTGCACAAAGTAGAGCTGTCTCGTAAAAAAAGACCTGTAGAGCAGCGTCATAACTGTCATAACTGTGGAAAAGCTTTTTCTCACTTCTTGACGCTTAAATACCACATGCTAACACATACGGGAGAGAAGTATCACAAATGTGCCCGGTGTGGAGAAGTTTTTCCATTTATTTCAACTCTTAAAACTCACATGCTCTTACACACTGGAGAGAAGCCTCATAAATGTGCCCAGTGTGGAAATGCATTTAGAATCTCCTCAGATCTGAAACGCCACATGCTCACACACACTGGAGAAAAACCTCATAAATGTGACCAGTGTGGAAACGCATTTAGAATCGCCTCAGATCTGAAACGCCACATGGGCACACACACTGGAGAAAAGCCTCATAAATGTGACCAGTGTGGAAACGCATTTAGAATCGCCTCAGATCTGAAACGCCACATGGGCACACACACTGGAGAAAAGCCTCATAAATGTGTTCAGTGTGGAAACGCATTTAGAATCGCCTCAGATCTGAAACGCCACATGCTCAAACACATTGGAGAAAAACCTCATAAATGTGCCCAGTGTGGAAACGCATTTAGAATCTCCTCAGATCTGACACGCCACATGCTCACACACATTGGAGAAAAGCCTCAGAAATGTGCCCAGCGTGGAAAAACTTTTTCACAAATTTCAACTCTTAAAAACCACATGCTAACATACGCTAAAGAGAAGCCTCATCAATGTACTCAATGTGGAAAAGGTTTTAGTCACAGCTCAAGTCTTTCACGCCACATGCATGAACATAAAGGAGGGAAGCCTCATAAATGTGTCCAGTGTGGAAAACGGTTTTATCAAAGTTCAGATCTTAATCGGCACATGCGTACACATACTGGAGAGAAGCCTTATAAATGTGCCCAGTGCGGAAAAGGTTTTACACAAAGTTCAACTCTTACATGCCACATGCTAACACACACTGGAGAGAAGCCTCATAAATGTGCCCAGTGTGGAAAAGGTTTTACACAAACTTCAATGCTTAAAAAACACCTACTACTACACCATGTAGAGAGACCTCATAAATGTGCCCAGTGTGGAAAAGCTTTTAGAACATCCCAAAGTCTTCAACGCCACAATCTTACACATACTGGAGAGAAGCCTCATACATGTTCCCAGTGCGGAAAAGGTTTTACACAAAGGTCAAGTCTTTCATGCCACATGCTAGAACACACTGGAGAGAAGTCTCATACATGTCCCCAGTGCGGAAAAGGTTTTACACAAAGGTCAAGTCTTTCATGCCACATGCTAGTACACACTGGAGAGAAGCCTCATAAATGTTCTCAGTGCGTAAAAAGCTTTTCACGCATTTCAATTCTTAAAAGACACATGCTCATACACACTGAAGAGACGCCTGCCCAGCTTGGGAAAAAAAATCGACAACTTTCTAGTCTTAAAATTGTCGTGCTAACCCGCACTGGAGAGAAGCCTTATGAATGTTCCCGATGTGGAAAATGTTTTTCACACTCGTCGAGTTGTTATTACCACATAAGTCAGCATCGCGTTGAGGACAAGAACCTCAAGAGATCCCTAGAAAATGCACACTGTTAGCATGAATCAAAAGCAGAACAAGACGCTACATATATGTGCTTATTGTAAAAAAGCTGAAAGAAAAGTCGGTAAACTCTAATCCCCAAAGTGGGTGATATTAATGGGGTTTCACTATGTAACAATGTAACGGATATGGTAATGTTGGGAAATATGTCACCGTGTGTAGTGGCGCTCAACTTTAATACAGCCCTCCGGAATGCATAGCTGGATAGGTGCTCTAAGCCATGGCAGAATGCACACGACTTGTATAAGAAACGCCCAGATTTTGGGTTTGCTTCACCCTAAATGCCTAACTCTCTTTATCATGCGTAAATGACAGATTTGAGTGAGGGGAAGAATTTGCGCAGAGTGAAATGCGCGTAGCTTTTTTTTTTTTTTTTTTACTTACGCACTCTTACCTGCATGGGAGTATTCCCCCTAAAGGATTATGAATTTGATAATTTATGTGTGGGCCTGCAATTGCTGGTACAACCGTTAGAACCCATATGCTAATACACAAAGAAGAAGAAAAAAGCATAACCAGTGTTAAACATACATTATGGTGTTAGCAGCAGATGCCAATTGTGGTGTTAGCAACATATGTTAACACCATAATTATCTATATATTGCTCTCTTTCTGTATTTTTCTTTTTCTTAGAAATGTGTTTGGTTACGGTTGAAAAAAAAAACCTTGGAAAAAAATTGCAGAATAAAATGTACAGATGTGTTTTCTTTGAGTCATTATTGAAACTAGAAATGTGCATTTCCAAGGACCTGCAAGAGTGGGCTTGCAAAAATGCTAACCGTGTTAACAATGTTAACTATGCTAACCAGGTTGATCAGCGGACTTGGCTAAAGATTTCCAGCAGTTACGTTAAAAATGCTAATTATGCTAACAATGCTATCCAAGCTAACAATGCTAACCAGGTTGATTAGCTAATTTCGCTGATGATTTCTAAGAGTTTTGCAAAAAATGTTAACTATGCTAACCATGCTAACCAGGTTGATTAGCTAACTTTAGAGAATTGATAGCAGTTGTATTGGCTTTAGAGTGGGCAGAACCACAGAAACAGTGGCTATAACATCAGACATTAATGAGTAGGCTATTAATCAGCATATCAATGATAGAGGGAAAATGCAGAGGGAGGGTTGAGAGTTGGAGAGATATATGGGTTAGCGTTAGGCTACTGTAGCCCTTTTCACACAGGATTAGGCTATTAGTACTACCTGTGGACCTTTGGTGATTTGTGATAATTGTGGAGGATGCCTGAGATCTTAGTCCCGTGTGAATGTGCCATGTCTGGTAAGCCTACCTTACACTGACAAGATTTGGGAAAGATTTTTGAAAGATTGTAGTCTTTTAACTAATGCCCCTCATTCAGACTTTACTCAGAAGACTACAGTCTTTCAAGAATATTTCCCAAATCTTGTCAGTGTAAGGTAGGCTTAATTTGTAAAGTAAAAATTCCGCCTCAAATGACCTACTGTATTTCGCAAAACACAGACGTCCAGTGATAATACTAATCCCGTGCGAATGTGCATCTCAGTGATTGTTATTTTAATTACTTTCTGCGTTGTTTTCGAATGTTAGGATACGACATACACTGCGTGTAATGTCAGTGAAAATAGAGTAATTTACAGACGTTGCTTATCCTGTGCGAATGCGCTGCAAGTAACACAGAGGTGGGGCGGTAATTTGAAAATGACCAAAGGTCCCCAGGTAATATAATCCCGTGTGAATAGGGCTTATGATGGTTAGTATTAAGCGTATCAATACTAGAGAGAAAAGGCAGAGTTGAGAGATATGTGGATTATTGTTGTAGTATGATGGTTAGTATAATAAGCATATCAATGGTATTATATAAGGCAGATGGAGAGATATCGAGTGGGTTAGTATTACTATAAGTCATGCTGGTTAATATTAATGAGCATATCAATGATACTGAGGCAGAGAGGGAGGAGTTGAGAGATATAGAGTGGATTAGTATTGCTATAAGTCATGATGGTTAATATTAATGAGCATATCAATGACACTGAGGCAGAGAGGGAGGAGTTGAGAGATATAGAGTGGATTAGTATTGCTATAAGTCATGATGGTTAATATTAATAAGCATATGGTATTATATAAGGCAGATGGAGAGATATAGAGTGGGTTAGTATTACTATAAGTCATGCTGGTTAGTATTAATAAGCATATCAATGATACTGAGGCAGAGAGGGAGGAGTTGAGAGATATAGAGTGGATTAGTATTGCTATAAATCATGATGGTTAATATTAATAAGCATATGGTATATAGAGAGAGAAAAGGCAGAGGGAGAGTTGAGATAGCGGGCGAGCTGAGAATCTTAAATGTCATCTTAAATCAAGGCACATTTTTGTTACTGAATCTTAAAACAAGCTTTATTTTGATGAGAATTTGAGGGAGAGATGCAAAAGATCTAATTATAACAGTATTTACCTCATTTTAAGATTTCGTGCCTATTTGAGACAAAAAAATATGGTTGTGTTTGATTTAAGATTATGTAAAGTTGAAAACTTAAAGTAAGAAATTCACTCTAAAACAATATAAATGATCTAAAACTTCTAATCTATTTTTTTTTTCTTATCTTGGTAAGAATCAAATAATTTGCAGTGTATACCCTTAAATTATGTATATGAATTTATTTGAATTTCAAAGAAATTTCACTTCTACTTCCCTTAATTCAAATTCGAATTGTAATTCTACATCCTGTTTTTGAGCTCAATTCAAATTCAATTCAAACTCAAGAATTGAATAGGAATTTAGGGGTCATTCTCAATTCAATTCTGAATTTTGCACAAGCCTGCTGTCAAGAAACAAGAGCCTCTATACTGACCTAAAACATGCTGGCTAGATGTAGGCCCTGTTGGCCTCATTCTACATTCTACATTCTCTGAGAGGTTTCACATTTAGGCTCTCAAGATGAACAGACAGGGGGAGAGAGAGCAGTCAGTCATCTAAAGGCGTTTTTCCACCAAAAACGAACCTGGTGTTGAACTGGTGCCGTTCAGAATTCTTTGAACCGTGGTGCTGTCTAGTGAACCAGCCCACATTTACACCAGTCCTGAATCGAACCAAGGATGCGTCAACAATGGGTGGTGCATGCAAAAGTAAAAGTTAATGAGATGCATAAACGGGAGAACGATATGACCAGTTGTCCCATAAAAAGGGCGGAAACTAGCTATTTAAAATGCTAGTCAACGTCAGCAGTGCAATGCTAGTTGAATCGTTTTGTTTACTCAACAGTTGATATGGACGGAAAACTCATGCTTTTAGCCCCTCTGAATTGCGCAATGACACGCCTACTCCTGTTCGCAGGAAAAAACAAGTATTTTTTGGTTCGACTTCCGAACCAAGGTGCCACGTTCCGAACCGGATTTGTTTGGTGGAAGCACGACGAACGGAACGGTTCAAATGTTGGTTCGGGAACGGGAACGGAGCCGGTTCTCTGTCGGTGGAAAAAGGCCCTGAGAGAGAGGCTAGGCTGCATGGTGCAATTAAGAGTTATTGCATGAGAAAACCAGGCAGAGGTCAGAAGATGGGGGTCGGCCAAATCGGCTCATACTTTGTATATGATAAGTATGTGGAACTATGAACAGCCATATACTTAAAACCCTCCAGCTTTTTTTTGTTATGGAGTTCTGGGACCCCTCTCAGAGACCCTAATTCATGGCTGAAAAAGACTGAAATTACAATGGCTACCCTGACTATCCGGATAAAGATATGAACATAAGCTTTACATTTCCATAGAGCCCGCCCTATAGCATAGGTAGACTACGGGGTTATCTGCACCACTGAAAGCAGAATTTTCATCCTTCTAAATTTCGGTCATTTTTAAGAGGCATTATCTCATAATCGCTGTGGCTTTAGTGGATGGTTTTACTGTTGCTGGAGAGAGGAACATACTGATTTACAAACAAGTGTCGTCTAATCGGGCCACATAATGGAGGGTCTTTAGAGGGATTATTCAGGGTTTGGACTAAATAAACCAGGTAATAATATATAATTTCAGGGTAATTTATGGTACATTTTTGTGTCACTGTATGAAAAATTGTATGACCCCATCTTCCAACTTCTGCCTGATTTTCTCATGCAATGAAACAAATTTGAGTTCGAAAAGTCTTGGCCTGCAAGTTATGTTTGAAAGGCAATCTCTTATATCAATGTAATTGTATTCTGAACACCATTATTTAAATTGTAACTGTATTTTTAAATACATCACTCATGTTTTGTGTTTTATATGTATTGTTGGTTATACAATTTATAAATGGAATCCAGCATATGATTCAGTGACTTCCCAGCACCGTCTATTTTATATTCCTGCAGTGAAACTCCATTCCACGCGGTGGCAGTAAAGCGTAGTTGCCTGTCGTTAACCAACCACGAGGAAATACATTTGATTATTACACGGAGTTCCTGGGAGTTTCAGCCATGGTTTCAGCAGCAACGGTGGTTCAAAGATAGTGAATACAACTGCGTGGATGAACACCTTTTCTCGATCTGTGCAATCTAGACGGTCTATTAACTGATCTCCGAGTGAAGAGCTTAATTGAGTGACTCGAGGTAGGTTGAATGTTTAGATAGGCTACATACACTGGTCGATGTCTAGATCTCATACAGTGTGTTAGGGTGCACACGAACATAACTATCCCAAGATGGAAGGGCTACGCTACGCCATTTGCCAATTAAGCATGTAACAGTTGGTGTTGTTATATTCTTTCACTTGCAAACAATTGTGTAAATTGTGTGTGTTGCTCTGACTACAGAAAACTTTGGATGGGATCATCTTTGGTGCGTTGGGAACATGGATCTCGGACTTCAGTTAAATTCAGACCGTAATGACGCTACAGAAACGCAATACCAGCTGACCGTAATGATGAAAGAAGAAGATGATATCGTAGAAGAGACCTATGGGAATATAATTGCATTTGAACTTGATGAAGAACAGCTTCAGTATAGAACTGGATCAGACTTAGCGGAGTCCAAATTGAAGCCTGCTCATACCGAGACACTAGGCCTACAGACAACAGCGGAGATTGAAGTGACTATTGAAGACGATGAGCACGATCTGCTGGAAAGTAAGTCCTTTCAGATACCCTTAGCAAGCAAACACACACACACACACACACACACACACACACACACACATACACACACACACACACACACACACACACACACACACACACACACACACACACACACACACACACACACACACACACACACACACACCATAAATGTATCATATCTACATCCTTTGTTCTGTTAGTTCTTTGTGCTGATTGAATAAGTGTAGGCTTCATTTGTTATTCTCACACACCCCACTTCTACAACTTTTCTTAGAAAATAGCCCACTAGTGGTGTGGGGAAAATTCAGTATTGTGGTATTTTGTGCATGCAATTAGATACTAGTAGCTCAAAGTATTGCAATACTTGATTATAGAATTTAATTATCTATTTTACTTTTATTTGAGTTGGGTTTACCCAGGGGTTTCTCTGATCACATTAACCCTCTGGAGTCTAAATCCAGAGGGTTAATGGGGATTTGAAAAACTGTTCCAAACACACATCTCAATCACTTCTAGTTTTTGTCCTAGAAACACCACTAGAAACCACTAGAAACGTACGTTTAATCAACTAGTTTCCAAGTACATATGTTGGTACTTTGGGGTTAACTAGTCTGTAACCATTTTCTGAGGCTGTTGAATGGTGCACAGGTGGCCTGTTGATTTGAATGGTGATTGAACAGGTGGCCTGTTGATTTGGTGCGTTTTAAACGGCCTTAAAATGGTTAGAGTTAACCCCAAAGTACCCATATTTAAAAGAGAATGAATCAATGGCACTTTGAAAAAACAATAACAGAAAATCCTAGGATTTCAGTCCTCTCACCTGCAGCAGGCCCATTCAAAAAGCCCATTCAAGTTCAAAAGTCTTAGCTAGATATATTCATAGTGTGTTTTTGACCTTTGTCCTTTGAAAATCTTTTTTTAAATAGTTGTGTTTACACTGAATTATATTAAGACGTAATTTCATTACATCCACTTAAGTCTCTTATTGCGGAGGACCTCTAGAATATAACCATATGTGCAAATTTTGCATAGGGGCAATTCCATATCAGTTGGAACAGGTCCGACACCATGGTCCTCAGTTTTTCCTGATTTTTGGTGCACATGTTCCTCCATGTCTCATTAGAAGAAAACCAAAATTTTAGCTTGTTATCTTATTTGGTTTCTGAGATATGGCTCTTCAAATGTGGATAGACGCATCCTAAAAAAAGGCTGAAAATTCCTGTATTTAATGAGCACCACTTTTTTTTTAAACCCCTCTCCTCTCTTAAAGGGATAATCCGGAGTGAAATGCACTTTAGATCAATTTTTCGGACTATTGGGAGTACATACGTTGAGTTGACACCACAATCATGTCATTCGGATGTATTTTGAGAAAGTTCGAGTTCACCGTTTTTAGCCAAAACTCGTTAGCCTGGAAGTGACCGGGGCAAGTCCTTTCGCCGCTACAAAACGCTATTTTTATACCTCTTCTACTGTTCCAACTAGGGATGCAACGGTTTTCAATAATTTATTGAACCGTTCGGTTTGGCCTGTTCGGTTCAATAGACTCACCTAAACCGCAATATTTCGGTATACGCGACATTAAACTTTTTATTTAATACAAGGTTATTGCGCGCGCGTAGCCTGGGAGCGATAGAGAGGAGTGCTTAGGACCCGGGGGATGCGTTTTCTCTGACTGTTCAGCTTGCCTCTCGTCAACCTTGCAACAACCAATCAGAATTTTACTGAATTTCCCAAGAGCCAATAAGCGCGTTGAAATGCAAATGAAGGAGTCATGTGAGAAGAAACAAACTTTACCGGCGGCTGCATGATCATGGCGACATTTGAAGTAGCCCACGAACAAGGCAAAAAGACCGTCAGTAAACAAAGCACAGTGTGCATTGCAAGCACTGCTTCACAACGATCACCTAATAAAGATAACACATCCAACATGTCGGCCCACTTGCGCCTTCATCACCCGGCTGTAACCTTAAGTGGAGCAGCACGGAGAGTTAGTTTGCCACCGAAAACCCAACCATCCATTGCTGCAGCCTTTCGACAACAATATTCCTATAATTCCCAAAGACATAACGAATACGACGGCGTATTAGGGCCACGTATATATACTTTGTAAAGACGCAAATTTGCCACTTTAGAAGGTCGAAAATTTGCCACATTATAAAGTCTGTGTGTAACAGTGTAACCGGTGGTTTCTGCCCTGCGTTGATTGCTCGCGCTAGAGTAGCCTAAGAAAGCGTGACGCCGACACAGCTGAGTGTATTCTCTTTTTGATAGTTTACTGGAAAATATTGTAGGGATGGGAGGTTATAGGAGATGGGGAGGCTGACATGTCATTCCAAACTCGGGTCATTTATTTTCCTGACGTTGTACATGCTAGGCTACGGGCAGCGGGAGGTGTCCACTCGAAAAACAATAAACTCACTGCTAAATCAGTCAATCGCTCGTCCACTCGTCAATCACACAACTCTCTCGCACACACACGCACACACACACACACACACACACACACACACACACGACAGGAGACACAGGGGAAACAGACACTTTGTGAAGTGGCAAATTTGCTAGCCTGGCACGCCCTCCCAGTGACGCAACGCCTTCAGGCTTTTGCTGCTGGTCTGGTCAACTGCTCATTGAGAAGGATTTCTGAGTTCCCGAAATCTGCGGAACTGCCCCCTTTGGTCGAGAACCAATCAACTTTGAGCAGCTCCAACGGCTCTGGGTAGAGGCGTGTTCAAGGCAGAGGAAAGAGTGTTGTTATTGGTTTAAACTCGGCAATCCGCTTTATGACATCTACCAGTAGCAAATCGAGGCACTTAAAGGAGGCGGGTCAACCAGCACTGGCAAGAAACCGCGTTAGCACAGGCTGTTGGTCAGACTAAAGTCTCGCAGAGCCTTTGAAAGTCGATGGTAATCAGGCTACAAATTTGCCACTTTCTTCTCGGAATATTGCCCCCCCCCCCCCCCCCCCCCCTGACAACAGGTTGCAATAATGTTCATTTCATTGTTCTAATATTTTTAATGCTGCACTGCACTTTTGTCTATGTTTACATTTTTTACGTTCATAAAAGAGGACAGGGCAGGCACTCTCAAATCAAATATCCATTTGAAACTACACATAGCCTAATACTACCTCACCAATTATTTTGAGAAGATTTTCAGAATTGTTCACTACTTTTTTGAGGGTGTATAACAGTTAAGTATTTTCTTTAAATGTGTGAAGGACAGTGAGTTTATTAAATAAATAACTACACATTACTTTATGCTGCACTGCACTATGGATAACATTGCCTGTTTATGACAGAAGGCAATGATGGTGTTCTTTTCTTTTAATACATTTTTGTGATTCTGCTTCATCTGTGTCAGGCTATGCATTTAATATTTTCTCTGCAAGTGTAAGTAGAAGCACATTGTTGATTTGAAATAGAAAAGGCAAATATAGCCTCCTGTATGCTAGAGCCAAGATAATATTGATATATTGAAACCGAACCGTTACCGTGGCCCAAAAACCGTGATACAAACCGAACCGTGGCAAAACTGTACCGTTGCATCCCTAGTTCCAACCAACACTACACTTACGTGGTAGTGAGTAGAGGGTCCCTAAAGCCAAACCGAAGTATCCCCACGTCTTTATGTGGTCGGATAGAGAGTCCAGAATGAATTTAATCGAGTCAGTACCTTTCCGGGAATTGTCACTGTTGCAGCTAGCAACGCGTTAACAACATTTTAATAACATTTCCGGAAAGGTACGGAGAAAACGCCATTTTGGCCAACTTTGAAGGCTCATAGCCTCGAAATACGAAAACTAACATTCTCAATTTTTTGTCAACATGTTCTCTTACTCATGGACTATATATATGTAGAGTTTTAAAACTGTGAGTGCTAGCCATTCATGACCATAACAGAACAAAAACAGTTTTTTTTTCATTGCTTTCAAAACAAATATGGGTTTGTTTCGATGAATAAGTCTCCAATGGTGGGAAGGACTGTAATTCCTTTATGATTTTGGACAACAACACAGGGTACTGCCCCAGTGTTCAAATTTTTAGAAAATAATATGGTAGCCTTAAGAGAGGAGAGGGGTTTAAAAAAAAGTGGTGCTCATTAGATACAGGAATTTTCAGCCTTTTTTTAGGACGCGTCTAACCACATTTGAAGAGCCATATCTCAGAAACTAAACAAGATACCCAGCTAAAAATGTGGTTTTCTTCTAATGAGGCATGGAGGAACATTTGGACCAAAAATCAGGAAAAACTGAGGACCATGGTGTCGGACCTGTTCCAACTGATATGGAATTGCCCATAGGTGTTTTTAGTTAGATGAAAAACTTAAACATCTCAAGGTATAGCAGACTGCCCCAAAGTGCCTGAAAAGGCCCCGGACCTCCAAGTGTTAAATTTGCTTATTACACGTTTAAGGGGGCACTTGTTGTAGCGTTTTATTGCGCATTCAACAGTGATTTTCAATGGCTTTACAATCACAACCTGTTATACACAACACTCAACACTTCTTTCACATCGAAAAAGGTGGGTGTATTTAGGTTTTCAACAAAAAGTGAATAGTAAGGACCTTTCCTAATTTTTGTAATGCCTTCGAATAACATGGGAGATATGAATAGCAATATATCGCAGAATTGAATTGCAATAATTGTTGTATCGCAATATGTTAACAATCGCAATAATATCGAATTTGTGGCCCAAATATTGCAATAGGATCGGATCGTTATTTTTTTTGCCAATTCCCACCCCTAGAAAATACTAGTTCAATCCTGTTAGTTTCATCCAAAGTTAACCCAGCATTTTCATGCCTGGCTTACATCACCTTGGGCGGCTATAGGCTACAATATGTGTATGGGTGGTATTAGGCATGGGAATTGGGCTTGTAAACTCCCAACTTAGATTCGACTGGAACTTCACGGGATGGGATTCAAGTGGTGCTACGTGAGAACTTTGCGCCTAGCTAGCGGTGCTTCGTCGGCGATGAGGCTGAATATAGTTCCAAGTAAAGATCTGCCCAGGTAATAGTCTCGTTCGATTTTGCATTATGATTTGTACTCGTTTTGAACACACGGCTCCCAAGATATATTTAGAAAAAAATGTAGACGTCTCGGTCACTTTTTTGGAGGACGTGCTCACGGACACCCTTTATCTACAGCAACTGTGCTAAGCTAAAGCTAAAATCGCTGTTCCCAAAGCAGGAGAATGCCCGGACGGATTTTAACCGGGTTTTTTTCACTGTTCTAACTCTGGGGGTGACCGAGACTAGCTTAATTTCATTTTTGGGTGGCGTATTCCTTTAATAATCACCATAATCAATGGAAGTAGCTATACCAGACGCGACAGTGGCGTGTACATTTGAAGAGATGGACCAGTCTTCTAACATGGATTTTACGCATCGCAAATCGAGCGCTTCAGTTACATGCCTGGTGCTTCTAACACACACACACACACAGGCCTGCACACAAGCACACACGCATTCATGCCCGCACACAAGCACACGGCACCCAAGCACATGCACACACGCATTCAGGCCCACACACAAGCATACACACGGCACGCACGCACGTACTCTCACACGCTCACACACACAATGTTTTGTCACTGTATTAATGACAACATTGACAAAACACTATGATTTCGCTCGGTTCATACAGTTGAATCCTCACACACACAAACACACCCACGCAAAACGCAAAAACACACACATGTTCTGTAAGGGTGTCACGATCTCGATTTTAAATCGAAATCGATCGAAATTACATCTCAATCTCGAACTTCGAACGGAAAAGTAGAATCGACGATGCAGCCACACCCCCAACGTGACGTACAGCATGTATGCCCAAAACGCAAAACCACACACGTGCAGCATCAACACTCCTCTAATTTTAGGGTGCAGCAGTTAAAAAATGCACATCAACCTCTTGTTACTCTGAAATCACGGGTGTGGAAGCATTTTTGCGTTCATTCACGTCAGTTAGCCTAACACCAATTTAGCCTCAGTGTTTCCCACACATAGACAAATTTGTGGCGGTGCGCCACAGATTCAGCACCGGCCGCCACATATTGCGTCTATTATTATTTATTTATTTATTTATTCTTATTTTGAAACGCTATTGAAAAACACGCAGCATTCGTAAAGCTGAATTTCCTCTCCCTGCGCTCCCTCTCTGTCACTCGCGCGTCTGTCTCTCATACACACAAACACGCACAGCCCCTATACCCTCCGTGCACACCGCGGCTGTCTGTCTCCATGAAAACCAACGAGATCATCCCTGGAAGCGTGGTCGGTGGTCGCACTGATGCACCTGACGCTGCTCGGGTAGAAGCATAAAGTTCTCCCGCAACTTTTGTAGTCTATGCGTGCAACTTAATTACCAAACAGTAGAAGTAAACGCTCTCGTGCGCGCTCAATGGACAGCCGCCCTCCACATGCACATTTAATCCAAATAAAACATTCACAATCGTGGACGCATTGACGCATAGAAGACGACTAGCTAAATTACTGTTATATTCGGTTAGCATCATTAGTAGGCTATGCTACAGACATTTGATTAAAACTCTTGCATTCGAGTTGACTGACCACCAATGTTTTTCAACTCCAAGACTTAAAAGGGCCTGTCCCAAGGAGAAAAAGTATTAGCTTACCTTGAAACTTAAACACATGTGGGGAAAATGAACAGTCCAACCAGTAGAGTATGATAAACTTAGCCTGCTATGTTTACAATATTTTCAGGCTTCAACCAGACAGCTGAATTTAAGAAGTGGAGTTGTAATATGAATAGTAGGCTATAATCTGCATAAAGTTTGCTGTTAGGAATATCAGAAATGTCAGTATAGGCTTATATAATGTAAATAATTACATAATATGTGTGTGTGTTTCAAATAAAGACAAGCTTCACATCTTGGTAAAAAAAAAAAAAAAAAAAACATAAGGAGAGCGATAAAAAGGCGATGCAATGAACCCCAGACATGGGGCGACCACCACACATTGCCTTCTAATCTGTGGGAAACACTGAGCCTTCTCAACTTAGCAAGTAAAAAAACGATTTAGTTAGCCTACAGTTCAAAATGACTTTAAGGCTTAAAATGCACATTGATAAGTACTTATTCCATTAACACTAACCTTGGGTCTCTTCAGAGTGTCTTCAGAGTGTGCACAAACATTCAAAGTATCATTCTGTGTTGCTTCATTTCACTATGTTCACATGTCTATGTTTGACGGTTTTTTTTGTTTACAACCTCACGGATGGAACGGTTTCAAAATAAAAATTGCTTTCAAAATAAAAGCCCCCTGAAACAGAATAGGAAGAGGGCAAAAAATAAAAATGAATATAATAATAATAATAATAATAATAATAATGACACAAGGAATGCATTAATAAAAAAAGATCGAAAATCGAATCGAATCGTGGCTTTAAAATCGAAAATTAAATCGAATCGAGGATTTGGAGAATCGTGACACCCCTAATGTTCTGTTACTGTATAGATAGCAACGTTGCATGACCTGCTGCGCTTAGCTTAGCTCTATTTTCCACTGTACAGCTGCATTTCTTTACATTTGTACACTGCTCAAAAAATAAAGGGAACACTGGTTCATAGGAGTATAGCATCAAGTCAGTCACACTTGTGGGATATTGATCTGGACAGTTATGTAACAGAGGTGGTTGTGAATCAGGTTGACCCGCTTTGATGTCAACGAAATCTACTGCTGGTGTACTAGAGGGCCAACTGTGAGACGACCCCCAAAACAGGAATGTTTTTACAGGTGGTGGCAACTGGTAATTTTTCCATCTTCATCCTTCTTGACTGATTTT
Source organism: Sardina pilchardus (assembly GCF_963854185.1). Lineage (NCBI taxonomy): Eukaryota > Metazoa > Chordata > Actinopteri > Clupeiformes > Clupeidae > Sardina > Sardina pilchardus. Next base: position 8,662,072 of record NC_084994.1, read on the forward strand.
CACTAGTTTTGCATTTGGATAGGGTCAGTGTTACTACTGGTAGCATAAGCCAGTATCTGGAGCCTACAGAGGTTGCACAGGGTAGTCCAACTCCTCCAGAATGGCACACCAATACTTGTCATTGCCAAAAAGAGGAGCAGATACTGGTCCTTCTACTGGGTTAAGGATCTTCTACCACTCTGCCCTGCTCTCCTAGAGCAATTGCCTGTCTCCTGGAATCTCCTCCATGCTCTTGAGACTGCAGGGGGAGACACAGCAGTCATTTTGGCAATGGAACGTATTGGTGTGCCAATCTGAAGGAGTTGGACTACCCTGTGCAACCTCTGTAGGCTCCAGATACTGGCTTATGCTACCAGTGGTATCACTGAAAACTAGTGACAAATCAGTCAAGAAGGATGAAGATGGAAAAATTACCAGGTGCCACCACCTGTAAAAACATTACTGTTTTGGGGGTCGTCTCACAGTTGGCCCTCTAGTACACTTGTAGAAAATGTTGTTGACATCAAAGCAGGTCAACCTGATTCACAAACCACCTCTGTTACATAACTGGCCAAATCAATATCTCACAAGTGTGACTGACTTGATGCTCTACTCCTATGAACCAGTGTCCCCTTTATTTTTTTGAGCAGTGTATTTTGTTCAGATACACAACAGAACATCGATGGACAGAATGATGAACTCAACCCGCAACTCCCTCATTCTAATTCTATGTCTCTATGGTAACTCTTCCAGGTGCATCAGAATATCCACACGGAACCCAACAGGAGACACATGGACAGAGTGATGAGCTCAGCCTGCAACTCAAAGGAAGACGGCACCACTGCACTGTGTGCTGGAAGAGTTTCAGGACCCTGAGAGCACTCGAGAAACACCAGCAAACACACTCAGTCAGGGTGAATTTGACCACATCCTCACTAGCTAGCCGCCACGTGCAGAAACACACTGGAGAGAAGCCTTATGAATGTTTCAAGTGTGGTAAAGTTTTTTCACACTCGTCAAGTCTTGCACGGCACATGCATTTACACGTTGGAGAGAACTATCATAAATGTTCCCAGTGTGGAAAAGGTTTTTTACGCGCATCTTGTCTTGCACGCCACATGCTCGTACATGCTGCAGAGAAGCCTTACGAATGTTTCCGGTGTGGAAAAGGTTTTTCACACTCGTCAAGTCTTTCACGGCACATGAATGTGCACAAAGGAGAGCTGTCTCGTAAAAAAAGACCTGCAGAGCAGCGTCATAACTGTTCGCAGTGTGGAAAAGTGTTTTCTCACCTCTTGACGCTTAAATACCACATGCTAACACATACGGGAGAGAAGTATCACAAATGTCCCCAGTGTGGAGAACTTTTCCCATTTATTTCAACTCTAACAACCCACATGCTAACACACACTGGAGAGAAGACTCATAAATGTGCCCAGTGTGGAAACGCATTTAGAATCTCCTCAGATCTGACACGCCACATGCTCACACACATTGGAGAAAAGCCTCAAAAATGTGCCCAGCGTGGCAAAACTTTTTCACAAATTTCAACTCTTAAAAGCCACATGCTAACATACGCTAAAGAGAAGCCTCATCAATGTACTCGATGTGGAAAAGGTTTTAGTCACAGCTCAAGCCTTTCACGCCACATGCATGAACATAAAGGAGAGAAGCCTCATAAATGTGTCCAGTGTGGAAAACGGTTTTATCAAAGTTCAGGTCTTAATCGCCACATGCTTACACATACTGGAGAGAAGCCTCATCAATGTGCCCAGTGCGGAAAAGGTTTTACACAAAGTTCAACTCTTTCATGCCACATGCTAACACACACTGGACAGAAGCCTCATAAATGTGCCCAGTGTGGAAAAGGTTTTACACAAACTTCAGTGCTTAAAAAACACATGCTACTACACCATGTAGAGAGACCTCATAAATGTGCCCAGTGTGGAAAAGCTTTTAGAACATCCCAATGTCTTCGACGCCACAAACTTGGACACACTGGAGAGAAGCCTCATACATGTCCCCAGTGCGGAAAAGGTTTTACACAAAGGTCAAGTCTTTCATGCCACATGCGAGCACACACTGGAGAGAAGCCTCATAAATGTTCCCAGTGCGGAAAAAGCTTTTCACGAATTTCAATTCTTAAAAGACACATGCTCATTCACACTGGAGAGACGCCTGCCCAGCTTGGGGAAAAAAATCGACAACTTTCTCGTCTTAGAAAGTCTCACATGCTATCCCACGCTGGAGAGAGGCCTTATGAATGTTCCCGATGTGGAAAAGATTTTTCACATGCGTCGAGTTGTTATCGCCACATACGTCAGCATCACGTTGAGGACAAGAACCTCATGAGATCCCTAGCAAATGCACACTGTTAGCGTGAATCAAAAGCAGAGCAAGACGCCTCGTATATGTGCTCATTGTAAAAAAGCGTACCGATAAGTCGCTAAGCTCTAATACCCAATGTGGGTGATTATAACAGGTTTACACTATTTAAAGGGACACTTCAGCGATTAGCATTAAGCTTTGTATCTTTAGAAAACCAGTCATGTTTTTGAATGGTCGTGCATTATTCCCTCAGTTTGCCTCGAGATGGGAGGAATACAGATTTCAGTGAAACCCATGAATAGGACTTCCTGCTTTCAATGATGTAAAATGATGATTTTTACATATTTGAAAGCAGGAAGTCCAACATTGAAATCCGTATTTCTCCCATCTCAAGGCAAACTGAGGGAATGATGCACGACCATTCAAAAACATGACTGGTTTTCTAAAGATACAGAGCTTAATGCTAATCGGTGAAGTGTCCCTTTAACAATGTAAAGGATATGGTAATGTTGGAAACATGCCAATGTGTGTAGTGGCGCTCGACCTTAATAGACCTCTGAAGTTAGCCTACAAAAAAGCTGCCATCTTTGAGATTCTGTATCTGGCGATTTTTCCTATGGGAAAATAACATGGGGATTTTTTAATTATCGCACCTGTTAAACTCTCGCGGGGACGATATAGTCTTAAATAAAGACGTTTTCCCGAACACACTTTTGTCCTCTGCCTTCTTGTGCATACTGTGATCTCCGGTACGTGAAGTCAGCACACTTTCATTTTTGCTACCCCAGAGCTAACTGGCTAACTAACTTAATGGCAAGTTGCATCGCAAGTTAGCTCTGGGGTAGCAAAAATCAAAGTCTGCCGCCTTCGCGTACCGGAGATCACAGATTCCTCTCGAAGGCAGAGGGCAAAAGTGTGTTCAGGAAAACACCTGAATTTCCAATTTTGTCATCCACGCGAAAGTTTAACAGTGTGATAATTCCAAATCCCCATGTTAATTTCCCATAGGAAAAATCGTCAGATACCGTAACTCCTTACATAGGCAAAGATGGTAGCTGTTTTTGTAGGCGAACTTCAGAGGTCTATACACCCCTCCGGAGTGCGTAGCTGGATAGGTGCTCTAAGCCATGGCAGAATGCACATGAGTTGTATAAGAAACGCCCAGATTTTGGGGTTGCTCCACCCAAAATGCCTAACTACCTTTTATCACGCGTAAATGACAGATTTAAGTGAGGGGAAGAATGTTCACAGAGTGAAATGTGCGTAGTTGCACGTTTTTTTTGGAATTACGCACTCTTACCCGCATGGGAGAATTCCCCCTAAAGGATTAGATGAATGTGATCATTTATGTTTGGGCCTGCAATTGCTGGTACAACCGTTAAAACCCATATTCTAATATACAAAGAAGAAGAAAAAAAGCATACCCAGTGTAAAACATACATTATGGTGTTAGCAGCAGATGCTAATTGTGGTGTTAGCAACATATGCTAACACCATAATTATCTATATATTGCTCTCTTTCTGTAAAAAATGTTTCTTATAAATGTGTTTGGTTATTGTAGGAAAAACATTGATGAAATGTATACATGCAAAAAAATATATATATCTTTTTTTCTGAATAAAATATACAGATGGGTTTTCTTTGAGTCATTATTGAAAATAAAGGCAGTATATAGAGAATTGATAGCAGTTGCAGTGTGTAACCATGACATTAATAAGTATTAATGAGCATATCAACGATACTAGAGAGAAAAGGCAGAGTTGATAGAGTGGGTTAGTATTACTATAATGATGGAAGGAACGTAATGTCTGTAACACTGATAAATTGCTCCTGGTTTAATGAAAGAATGCAACGTTTCGACCCTTCATCAGGCAAAACCGGGAGCAATTTATCAGTTTTGCGGACATTACATTCCTTCCATAGTTACTATCCATTTGTCCTGCACCTGGTGGGATGTGCACACAGCTACTCTTCTTAAAGGTTAGTATTACTATAAGTCATGATGGTTGATCCTAATAAGCAACACTAAAGCACTTTTCCTCTGTCGCACACACGCTATTTGTTTACCCAGCAAATAACAGACAAGGTAGAATATGTTGCATGATTTTATGAAAGTATGATGTATTGCGACATCGAAGCAAGTCAAATTTGTAGTTTCTGATGTCTCATTTCATCGAACTACAGATACACTATCCCACCTCGTAAAGTTATATAGTGCGGTTATAGCCGATAGAGGGCCGGAAAGTGATAGCAGAAGTGCCGTTCACCCCGTTACGAGTTGATGAACCGCTGAAATGATTTTGGAAACATTATTTTAAGGTACAAAAAACTCTTTAGTGTTGCTTTAATAAGCATGATCAATGGTACTATGTATGAGAGAAAAGACCAGATTGAGATGGAGAGATATAGAGTGGATTAGTATCAGTAGATAAGTCGAGATGAATTAAAGGGACACTTCACCGATTAGCATTAAGCTTTGTATCTTTAGAAAACCAGTCATGTTTTTGAATGGTCGTGCATTATTCCCTCAGTTTGCCTTGAGATGGGAGAATTACAGATTTCAATGAAGCCCATGAATAGGACTTCCTGCTTTCAATGATGTATGAAGCAGGAAGTCCAACAATGAAATCCATATTTCTCCCATCTTGAGGCAAACTGAGGGAATGATGCACGACCATTCAAAAACATGACTGGTTTTCCAAAGATACAACGCTTAATGCTAATCGGTGAAGTGTCCCTTTAAGCATAATATGGTATACACTAATCCAGCGAAACACGGAAGTAACACAGCGCCGCCATTACTGCGTGGCTGGCTGCTAAGAAATTAGCCCCTTGGTTCCATAGACGGCTGTTGCAGAGGTTAGCTGTCATTAATACACGTCTTAATACCTTATGTTGTTAATAAATTACCTTCATTTGGCACAGTCTGACATCATTGATCCAATGTTCCCTTTCACCTGACATTTTCTTTCATGAGCGGGATCTCTTGTTAGACATTCTCTGACAGGATGCTTTCATTGAAAAGCACAGGCAAGTGTCACTCGTCATACTTGCAGGCACGCAGTAATGGCGATATTCAAGATGGCAGCGCCCATAAAGTTCGCGCTGGATTAGTGTATAGAGAAGAGGCAGAAAGGGAGAGTTCAGAGATAGCGGGAGAGCAGAGGGGGAGTTGGACAAGACAAAGAAGAGGTGAGAGTGAGAGTTGAGAGACAGAGGTGGAGTTGAACGACATGACAGAGAAGAGGTGAGAGTGAGAGTTGAGAAAGCAGGGGGGAGAAGAGATCACCCTGTCAAGAAACAAGAGCCTCTAAACTGACCTAAAACATGCTGGCTGGATGTAGGCCCTGTTGGCCTCATTTTACATTCTACATTCTCTGAGAGGGGTCACATTTAGGCTCTCAAGATGAACAGAGAGGCGAAGAGAGAGTCATCTGAGAGACACACAGGCTGCATGGTGAGTTTGAATTTGAAAAGCCTGTTACAATGTTTAAAAGGCAATCCCTGATATAAATGTAATTGTATTCTGAACACCATTGTTTGACTGTATATTTTAAATATCTCACTCATATTTTGTATGTTATCCAGAATACATGATTTAGTTACTTCGATCATAACACCGTCTATTTTATATTCCTGCATTGAAACTCCATTCCACGCGGTGGCAGCAAAGCGTAGTCGTTTGCCAACCAAGAGGAATTTCCAACAGCGTCCCCGGGAGTTTCAGCAACGTTGGTTCAAGCAAATCTCTGGTTCAAGGATAGTGAATAATAAAACTGTGGGGATGAACACGTTTTCTCGATATGTGTAATCTAGACGGTCTATTAACTGATCCCCGAGTGCAGAGCTTAATTGAGTGACTTGAGGTAGGTTGAGTTTTTAGACACAAATAGCCTACATCGGCCGATTTCATGATCTCATTCATATGAGGTGTCATGTTAAGATGATTAATCGACATGACACGACACGTGCCAGTGGCATGAAAAAGACATGTCACTGGATTAATCGACATGTCACGGGAAACATCGAAACAGACCAAACAGGAGTTCAACTTTAAGTGCTATGACGTGGGTTAGCATGTTAACGTTAGTGCCCATGATATTGCAAGTTTAATTGCTCTGCAAACATCGTTCTGAAATATAGGCTAGTAGCCTATTCTTTGGTAAGCTAGTTCTAACATTGCCGCTTAGCCTAACCTACTTAGCCTACTGGGCATCACATTTATTGGGCTCCGCAATTTTCCTTTCTGTATGTATAATTAACTCAAGATACAAAACACATTCATTTCGATTACCGTAGGTATTTGAGATGTGCATGTCCTCTCCTGTTCTTTTGATGAGATGAAGGTTGCCAACCTAAATATAGGCCTACCACACAGCCTTCACAATTTAAAAGTAAAAGTAAGCCATAAACATCTAGCAAATAAGTAGACTATATAAATGGCAACCAGTAACAGCTGAAAAAAGTAAGTTAGATTAAGCATTCAATCTGCTAATTAGTTTCTTTTGAAGAAATGGCCTAATGGCCACTACACCGCTTTAGTGGGCTAATATTTTAAAGACTAGCCATGTGTCAAAAATACATTAACAAATAACGAGCAATAACAGCCGAAATATTAAAAGTTTGTTTGCTCAAAATTAAGTTTGTTCAACAGTTTGTTCAGGACACCCACTGTTTCGATAACACACTTGTAACTCAATAAGCAATTAACTGTTTAAAGAAAGCACTTAACAGCTAGAAAGGATGATACATTTTGGGTTTTCACTACATTTGTTTATTATTTTCAATATGTGGAACAACAACAAGAATAGGAACAAACACAAAAAAAAAGGCAGAGGGGGAGATATGGTGAGACTGCAACATAAAAAGGAGGGATTAGACCCATTTAGATTTGCAAAGACATTCTGATTCCCAAGTCTGAAAAACTGTGTGTCAACAACCAAAGACACAATGTAAGTAAGCTCTTTATTTGTCATTGTAACAAGTACAACGAAATTGACACCAGCCTGCCCAACATTTACAGTACAGTAAATAAAAAATACAGCATAACATGAGGAGAGGGAGGAGAGAAAAAAGGCAACCCTCAGACTATGCTCCTGTGGAAAGAACAGTGTGGGGGCAGGAAAAAAAACACCTCAGTATTAGCACATAATCACACATTACATCACAACACAAAAAAAACTTGCAACTGGGGAGGGGTAGGGGGGTGGAGGTTGGAGGAGGTGGATGGAGTAGGGGTAGGATGCTGTATATACACTATGCACACCTACAAGAATGTTAACTGAGGAAGATGTATTGGAGAGGTTGGAGGGTCCCTTCATTTGGACCTAAACCATAAACTACATTTACTACACACCCTTGTGCTCTGCATCCTTGGTCCTAAAATGGAGAGAGTAGGTAAGTGGTAGCACTGATCTATAAAGAATACCTGGATAGACTATCTCATTGTTGCTGACCCATCAACAATGAAGCCAATGGAACTGTCCCGAGTGGTCCCATAATGGCGGCGTGCATGGTGTTCTAATTCCATTGTTGCAGAACGGCAACATTCTTTTACTGTCTTTCACTGTCTATGCATTCCTATGGAAAGTGGTCCCATAATGGCCGCCGCCATGTAGGCTTCAGAATTTTGACGTAGATGCTCTCTCCAGGTATTCTTTATAGATCAGTGAGTGGTAGTGGCACAGGACAGGACTGGACAGTAGGCAAGTGACACACGGCAGGAGTGTACAGTACATGTTTTGCTTCTACAGCTTCCCTGGCCTGAAGTTCATAACAGAAATTTCCGTTGTGAATTAAGTTCATGTCATGTTCAGGTCACAAGTTCAGCTTCAGGTTCACTTCATAGTGCCATGAAACTTTCCTTCTAGCAAGCTAGATCAGGTCTAAAGCAAATGTTATCCCATTAATTAGTTCCACTGTCCACCAATAACTTAATCACAAACTCGTTGATAACGAGCACATCTGATGCTGAATTGCATGTATTAAGATGTATCCGTGTATTGCATGGATTAAGATCACGTTACGGTTTCCCCCCTCATTGCATTTCGAATGTGCGTGAGCTGTAAAATAGACATTCCTTATTGACATAGTCATTGACATTCCTTATTGACATAACATTATATTTAAGCTAGCCTCCCTCCACGTCTAAGGTTAGCTTTGTAGGCTAACGTAACGTTATGGCTCTGAAATTTCGGTCATAACTAAATGAGCAGCACAAACAACTCAAATAACTAGTATGGCACAGTTGATATATAAAATATATATATATATATATATATATATATATATATATATAAATAACAATTAAAAAACATTGCTTTCATTTACTTACCGCTGACAATGTATAGGAACTGTTGAGCCAGAGACGGTTCATAAAGCGAGACGATTCATATGAGGGTAAATTCCGGTTTCACTGTGACGCAACTGCCACTCCCATTTAAGAGGCAAACGGGAGCATTTCTATGGTAGAAATAAACCTGTCATCAACGGCACCTGCTTCTGCTGATTCTACACCGTTCTAAACCGATTATCTCGTCACTGATCACGCCCCTTTAGGAGGCGGAAGTGGGTGCCATTTCATTCCATTGAAAAAACCCTTTATGATTCATCTTAGTAACTATACGATCTTTGGTTGAGCTCTCCATAACGCAGAGAAGTACAACCCCTGGCATAAATTATGGAATCACCAGTCTTGGAGGATGTTCATTAAGATGTTTAATTTTTTAGAAAAAAGCTAGATCACAGACATGACACAAAACTAAGTTTATTTCAAATGGCAACTTTCTGGCTTTAGGAAACATTAAAGGAAATCAAGAAAAAAATTAATAACAGTTGCTTGTTTTAGACCAACCAGAGGGGAAAAAAATATGGAATCACTCAATTCCAAGGCAAAAATTATGGAATCATGAAAAACAAACTGACAGAGGAAAGCCAGAAAGTTGCCATTTGAAATGAACTTAGTTTTGTGTCATGTCTGTGATCTGGCTTTTTTCTAAAAAATTAAACAACTGGATTAACATCCTCCAAGTCTGGTGATTCCATAATTTATGCCAGGGGTTGTAGCCTGGAAAAACGTCCGCCATTGTTTCCTCTGGGGTCTATAGTGTCGCCATTCTGTTTTATCTACTGCTCTGAGCATGCCGAAGTGGCATGCCAAATGCCGATGCCAGTGACCCGTCATTTACATGTCATTGGAACATGGCACATGTTGATTAATCCAGTGACATGTCATTTACATGTCATTGGAACATGGCACATGTTGATTAATCCAGTGACATGTCATTTACATGTAAGCCATTGGAACATGGCACATGTTGATTAATCCAGTGACATGTCATTTACATGTCATTGGAACATGGCACATGTTGATTAATCCAGTGACATGTCATTTACTTGTCATTGGAACATGGCACATGTTGATTAATCCAGTGACATGTCTTTTTTTTTTAAAAAATTTAAAGATATTTTTTTGGGCTTTTATGCCTTTAATCAGACAGGACAGTGTAGGGTGACAGGAAATGAGTGGGAGAGAGAGTAGGGGTGGGATCCGGAAAGGACCACCGGGCGGGAATCGAACCCGGGTCGCCGGCGTACGGTGCAGGTGCCCCAGCCAGTCGCGCCACGACTGGGGCCCAGTGACATGTATTTTCCATGCCACTGGCACGTGTCACATGTCGATTAATCATCTCTCTTCAGTGTGTAGGCTACATTCTAACATAACTATCCCAAGATGGATAGGCTATATACGCCATTTTCCAATTCAGCATGTTACAGTTAATGTTGTTATATTAGGGTAATTCCACCTCAATTCGTATAGCTTGGCTTACCTCTGTAATGGAGAGATACAATATCATCCAAATTGATTATTTTTCAGTTTTGTGTTACAATACTTCCAGCAGAAAAATAATATAGACACCTCTTAATTACTTTTTCAAAGACAGCTTTAACACATCTGTAGAGAGACGTAACCATTTGCCAAACATTTTGTTTACAAATTGTGCAATGGGGCACCCAGTGTGTGGGGGGGTGAAAATCTGTGATTTTTCTTCTGATCTCACAAGATTGAAACACAGTCAGTATCAACACATATGGCTTACGAATTAATATGTGAAGTCTATAGGTAGCAATCATTATTCACAGAAAATTTGAAGTCTTTAACTTCACCACTTTTTGAGATAATGACATCTGAACTGTGCTGCAGAGTAAGATGAGGGTGCAAATGTGCCAAAAATCAGAAGGGGGGTACATGTTCAAAAATGTTTTTCCCTGGATGTATTAGGTATACCAATCTGATATTTTAGCTAAGTTAGTTCAAATGGTTACTCTTTAGATGGTAAAAGTTTGAAGCAAATCTGGGATGGTTGAATTGAGGTGGAATGACCCAGTATTTCTTTTACTTACAAAGAAAAGAGCTTGAATGGCGTTCTAGTTTGTGTGTGTTGCTCTGATTATGCTACAGAAAACTTTGGATGGGATCATCTTTGGTGTGTTGGGAACATGGATCTCGGATTTCAGTTAAATTCGGACTGTAACGATGACGCTACACAATACCAGCTGACCGTAATGGTGAAAGAAGAAGATCTCATAGAGGAGACATATGGGGATATAATTGCATTTCAACTTGATGAAGAACAGCTTCAGTATAGAACTGGATCAGACTTTGCAGAGTCCAAAGTGAAGCCTACTCATACCGAGACACTACAGACAATAGCGGAGATTGAAGTTACGATTGAAGACGATGAGCCCGATGATCTGCTGGGAAGTAAGTCCTTTCAGATACCCTTAACAAATACACACACATACACAAATTCTAAATGTATTATATCTACATACTTTGTCCTTTTAGGTCTTGGTGCTGATATGATTGTTACAGTGCATGCAAATACTGTTCATCCAAGTCTGCTACAACTTCTGCTGCTTCTTCTTATTACAGTGCATGACTACGGCCTTGTATTAGATTCCTTCAAATTATTTCCATCGTGCACATATCAACAGGAACTCATATACGATAGCCTACTCATATCAAAGTAATTGTTTCGTGTTTCTACAGTGTCTCATGTGTGACATCCCTAACAGATTATACAGTTGTTCTGTCACGTAGAATAGCCAACAAATAATTTATAAGAAATTAAATAACAAATAATCATATACACTACACCTGTCGCCTATTTTGCCCCTTCCTGTTTGGTGTTGGAGCGAGGTGACTATTGGTTTTTAATGTTAACGTCACTATTTGCATGAGCCACGACTAAAAAGAATTGCGATATTGTCGTAACAGCAAAGCTAGAAAGAGACTGACTCCGACTGACTTAAAACCGCTAAGATTAGGACCTTACACTAAACTATTTAGTTGACCGGAGCACGCTGCGATTCCAGTACAACTCCCATGATTTCCGCCGTTTGGAAATATAGTTGCTGACTGTGAAAACTAAACAAAATTGTACAATGTAAGCCAGCCTTTAGCTGAACCTAATATTCAAATAAAACACTAGACAGACAATAACAAGAAAATAATAAATAATATTTTTATCGCATTGTTTTGAATAATACATTTTTACCTTTCCCATTTTATTTTTTTGTGAAAAAACTGTAAATTGTTTAATTCCATGTATCACTCTTTTAATAACAAATCATATTTGTGTTAAACATGTTAAACTGATTGCACAGAAATTATGCCCCCCACCCTCAGTCTCAACCCAGTTGAAATAATAATTTAAAAAAAACCCATGAAATTGATGGATTTTTTTCCCTTTTCTGAGGATGCACCAAGTACCAAATTTGGTTTCAATACATTTTTCAAGTATTCTTGAGATAAGCGTTTTTATAAGCTATAGCTCCGTCAAAGGTAATCATTTATTTTGCCCCGTTGGGACTGAGTCCCAAGGTATATCCTCAGTAGGGCTGGGATAAACAATTATTTTTTAAACGATTAATCTAGCGATTGTTTTTTAATAATTTTTAAATATATTTTTTAATAATATCATATTAAAAAACAACTTTATAAACACTTTTATAATGTTTGACCGAATGACACCCAAATCTGTGACACATGGTATGACCCTTACAAAAGGTGAAATTAACTTAAATTTAGGAGCAAAACTTTAAACTTATTTCCAACTTGGGTGGTCTTCAGGGGTCTTCTTAGTGAAGACATTATATGTCACATGACAAGAGTCATGAGTCTACAGTTCAAAATGGCCTCCAGTCTTTGTTTTTACCGAATGACATAAGGGAAAATGTGTCTTCACGGAACAAAGTGTTTTAAATATTAATTATGCTTTTAAATGATCTATCTATCCTCTAAAGACTTTGCACTATTTATCTAAAGACTTGAAAAAATATGCCAAAGAGAAAATTTGAAGATTTAAAACTATTTTTTATAATTTTAATAACATTTCTCTTCATTGACATTAAGCGAGTGCCGTTTTACCGTATGACATTTCGCACATTTAACACAATAAAGGTCAACCAGTTTAAAATGTTTCACACAATTATGACTTGTTATTAAAAGAGTGTTATTACACGGCTCTTCAGAGTGCTGCAGAAAGTTCCATTCACTTGAATGGACTTTCCCAACGTTCTGAGGTCTGTTAAATCTATATAATGACCGCTGCAAAGTATATACCGCTGTCAATGGCAACAGGTTTTGTGCTTTTAATTCACGTCTTTAATATCAATCCGCAACAAATCCGTTCGTTGGTTGCAATGGATTTCATTGAAAGTAAAACTCAGCTACTAAGTATGTTGCCAGGCAACACCTAACAACTGTCAACTGTGGCGAACTATTTATTTTTTTTAGTTCTAGCGGAATTCAGCAGTCAGGAGGAACGGAATTCGCACACCGCTATAGCCGATGCAAAAAGTTGGTTTTTATTGCATTTAAAAAAGTGCTACCCAAAAAGTGCGTGCAAAACATTTTCGGTCCTATTCAGACCATCCTAGTTCTAGCGGAAGCCACGAAACGGTAGCTAAAGACTTTTAAAGACATTTTAAAGAAAGAAATTGAGTTAAGTTTCTTTTCTCGTTTTGGCACGTAGCCATATAATAAGCGGGATAATGTATAGAACGGCGGTCATTATTGGAAAATAAGTCTCTTCAGGACGAAGCAAAACCCCTCCGCTGCGTGTTGGGATTCTGTTCATCCTGTCGGGACTTATTTTCCGATAATGACCGGCGTTCTATCAATGTGACCCATACACACACACACACACACACACACACACACACACACACACACACACACACACACACACACACACACACTACACATAATGTTCCATCACTGTATTAATAACAACATTGACAAAACACTTCTATGAATTATTTGTTTCAATTTGTGTTTGACCCAGATGCAACCCAACAGAAGATCCATGGACAGAAGGATGAACTCAACCTGCAACTTCCTCATTCTAATTCTATGTCTCTATGGTAACTCTTCCAGGTGCATCAGAACATCCACACGGAACCCAACAGGAGACACATGGACAGAGTGATGAGCTCAGCCTGCAACTCAAAGGAAGACGGCACCACTGCACTGTGTGCTGGAAGAGCTTCAGGACCCTGAAAGCACTCGAGAAACACCAGCAAACACACTCAGTCAGGGTGAATTTGACCACGTCCTCACTAGCTAGCCGCCACGTGCAGAAACACACTGGAGGGAAGTCCCATGAATGTTCCCAGTGTGGAAAAGGTTTCTCACACTCGTCAAGTCTTGGACGGCATATGCGTGTACACAAAGGAGGGAAGCCTCATAAATGTGTCCAGTGTAAAAAAGGTTTTATAACCTCCACAGATCTCAATTGCCACATGCTTACACACACTGGAGTGAAGCCTTATAAATGTGCCCAGTGTGGAAAAGGTTTTAATCACAGCTCAAGCCTTTCACGCCACATGTTCGAACACAAAGGAGGGAAGCCTCATAAATGTGTCCAGTGTGGAAAAGGGTTTTATCAAAGTTCAAATCTTAAAGTCCACATGCTTACACACGCTGGAGAGAAGCCTTATAAATGTGCCCAATGTGGAAAAGGTTTTTCACACATGTCAAGTCGTTATCACCACATACGTAAGCACAGAGGAGAGGTTCTTCATAAAAGACTTGTAGCGAGGCGCCATAACTGTTCGCAGTGTGGAAAAGGTTTTCCATTGATTTCAACTCTTAAAACCCACATGCTCATACACACTGGAGAGAAGCCTCATAAATGTGCCCAGTGTGGAAAGGCATTTAGAACATCCCGAGGTCTTCGACGCCACAATCTTACACACACTGGAGAGAAGCCTCATACATGTCCCCAGTGCGGAAAAGGTTTTACACGAAGTTCAAGTCTTTCATGCCACATGCGAGTACACACTGGAGAGAAGCCTCATAAATGTTCCCAGTGTGGAAAAGGTTTTACACGAGTTCCAAATCTTAAAACCCACATGCTCATACACACTGGAGAGAAGCCTTATGAATGTGCCCAGTGTGGAAAAGCTTTTAGAACCTCTGCAAATCTCAATCACCACATGCTAGTACACACTGGAGAGAAGCCTCATAAATGTGTCCAGTGTGGAAAAGCTTTTAGAACATCCCGAAGTCTTCGACACCACAATCTTACACACACTGGAGAGAAGCCTCATACATGTTCCCAGTGCGGAAAAGGTTTTACACAAAGTTCAAGTCTTTCATGCCACATGCTAGTACACACTGGAGAGAAGCCTTATAAATGTGCCCAGTGTGGAAAAGCTTATAGAAAATCCCAAAGTCTTCGACGCCACAATCTTACACACACTGGAGAGAAGCCTCATACATGTCCCCAGTGCGGAAAAGGTTTTACACAAAGGTCAAGTCTTTCATGCCACATGCGAGCACACACTGGAGAGAATACTCATACATGTCCCCAGTGCGGAAAAGGTTTTTCACGAATTTCATTTCTTAAAAACCACATGCTCATACACACTGGAGAGAAGCCTCATAAATGTGCCCAGTGTGGAAATGCATTTAGAACCTCCTCACATCTGAAACGCCACATGCTCATACACACTGGAGAGAAGCCTCATAAATGTGCCCAGTGTGGGAAAGCTTTTAGAACATACCAAAGTCTTCGACACCACAATCTTACACACACTGGAGAGAGACTTCATAAATGTCCCCAGTGCGGAAAAGGTTTTACACAAACTTCAATTCTTAAAAGACACATGCTAACGCACACTGGAGAGAAGCCTCAGGAATGTGCCCAGTCTGGAAAAGGTTTTCGACAACTTTCTAGTCTTAAAACTCACGTGCTAACCCACGCTGGAGAGAGGCCTTATGAATGTTCCCGATGTGGAAAAGTTTTTTCACACGCGTCGAGTTGTTATCGCCACATACGGAAGCACCGCGTAGAGGACAAGAGATCCCTAGCAAAAGCACTAAAAAAGTTAGTGTGAATCAAAAGCACACTGTTAGTGTGAATCAAAAGCACACTGTTAGTGTGAATCAAATGCACACTGTTAGTGTGAATCAAATGCACACTGTTAGTGTGAATCAAAAGCAGACTGTTAGTGTGAATCAAAAGCAGAGCAAGACGCCACATATTACATGTGCTCATTGTAAAAAAGCTAAAAGATTAAATGAATGTGATCATTTATGTTTGGCCCTGCAATTGCTGGTACGACCTTTAACTGAAACCCATATGCTAACCAGTAGAAAACATACATTATGGTGTTAGCAACATATGTCTATATGATCTATGTTCTCTTTCTGTAAAAAAAAGAATCAGTTTTTGAATATGTTTGGTTATTGTTGGAAAAACATTGATGAAAAGTACATGCAAAACATTTTTTCTGAATAAAAAATACAGATTGGTTTTCTTTGAGTCATTATTGAAATTAAAGGCAGCTTACTGTACAGAACTGAGGGGACAGAGTGTAACCATAGAAATAGTGGCTATAACAACAGACATTAATACGTATTTATTAGCATATCAATGATAGATCTACTAGAAAATACAGAAAGGGAGGGTTGAGAGATAGAGTGGATTAGTATTACTGTAAGTCAGTGTTAAGCATATCAATGGTACTGTACACTATATTGCCAAAAGTGTTGGGTCACCTGCCTTGACTCGCATATGAACATAAGTGACACCCCATTCTCCATAGGGTTTAATATGATGTTGGTTCACTCTTTGCAGCTATACCAGCTACAATTCTTCTGGAACGGCATTCCACAAGGTTTAGGAGTTTTCATAGGAAGTTTCGACCATTCTTACAGAAGCGCATTTGTGAGGTCTATACAGACGAGGAGACTGGCTCTCAGATTTACCTAATTCATCCCCAAGGTGTTCTACTGGGTTGAGGTCAGGACTCTGTGCAGGTTCAAGATCATCCACACCTAACTCTATCATCCATTTATTTATGTACCTTGCTTTGTGCAATGGTGCACAGTCATGTTGGAACAGGAAGAGGCCACCCCCGAATTGGGCTTGGCCCCTTTGTTCCAGTGAAAGGAAATCTAAATTTGAGTTTGAAAAAGCCTAGGCCTGTGTGTTATAATGTTTTAAAAGGAAATCCCTTGTATCAATGTAACTGTATTCTGAACACCATTGTTTTAAATTGTGACTGTATTTTTGAATACATCACTCATATTTTGTATGTTGTCCAGAATACATAGATTCCAATTTCCCAGCACTGCCTATTTTATATTCCTGCAGTGAAACTCCATTCCACGCGGTGGCAGTAGAGTCTGTCGTTTGCAAACCACGATGAATTCCAACAGAGTTCCCGGGAGTTTCAGCAACGTTGGCTGGCTCAAGGCTAGTGAATAAAACTGAGGGATTGAACACGTTCTCTCGATCTGTGCAATCTAGACGACCTATCAACTGATCTGTGCATGAGTGACTCGAGGTAGGTTGAGTGTTTAGACACAATTTCCCCGACCGATTTCTTGATCTCATACAGTAGGCTACATAACATAACTATCCCAAGATGCTACGCCATTTGCCAATTACCGGTAGGCATGTAACTAGAACGCCGTTGAAGCTCTTTTTTTGTAAGTCAAATAAACAATATAATATTGTTCATTTTACTTACAAAAAAGAGCTTCAACTGCGTTCTAGTTTGTGTGTGTTGCCAGAGACATTTCTGTATTTAAAAATACTTTGGTGTTGCTCTGGCTACAGAAAACTTCGGATGGGATCATCTTTGGTGCGTTGGTAACATGGAACTCGGACTTCAGTTTACTTCGGACTGTAACGATGATGCTACACAAACCCAATACCAGCTGACCGTAATGGTGAAAGAAGAAGATATCAAAGAGGAGACATATGGGAATATAATTGCATTTCAACTTGACGAAGAACAGCTTCAGTATAGTACTGGATCAGACTTTGCGGAGTCTAAAGTGAAGCCTACTCATACCGAGACACTACAGACAATAGCGGAGATTGAAGTGAAGATTGAAGACGATGAGCGCGATGATCTGCTGGGAAGTAAGTCCTTTCAGATACCCTTAACAAATAGGCTACACACACATACACAAATTCTAAATGTATTATATCTACATACTTTGTCCTTTTAGGTCCCCCCCCCCCCCCCCCCCCCCACACACACCCTACATTTAGTTATTTGTGCTGATATGATTATTGATAACAAATTAAGCCTACATATTCATACTCACACGCCACACTTCAACACCAGCTTCTACACGGCGAACTTTTCTTAGAAAATGCTAGTGTGATCTTGTTAGTTTCACCCTAAAGTCAACACAATATAGTACGTAATGAATCCAACAGCATTTTCTTGCCTCCCTTACATCACCTTGGGCGGCTATAGCAGGGGCGTATCTAGGATTGAGGGGTTAGGGGTGCTTAGCCCCAGGAGCGCACAAAGGCTTCGTCATTGTTTGAAGAACATTTATCAGAACCAACATTTTTCTAGATGATGTTGGGAATGGGGTAGGCCTACTATTAATAAAATAAATGCATAAAGGTAGCCTATGCCTGTTTTTACATCCCAACTATTTAATTTAGGTTTTAGGCTAAGCCTACACAGTGAGAGCAACTCAAGTTGGCCAGAATTATATGAAATATGGGCATAAAGGGAATGAATAAGACAACTCCTTAGGAGGGGTTGGGAATGCCTGGGTTGAGTTTGAGATGCATTAGGCCTAGCCTACACATGGATCATCACTATTTGTTTTGTGTTTTTATCCAACTTTGATAACATGCAAAGTTATAGGGGGGCTTGGAAATATATTTTTTTTTGGGGGGGGGGGGGCTGAAGCCTATGGGCTATAGGCTATGTGTGGGTTGAATTAGGCATGGGAATTAGGCTACTGCTAAATGTAGTGCAATGTAAACTTTCCTGAACTGATGGTGCTAGTTTGGAAACACTGTCCCTGACCATCTCCTCTTGTGCCTGAACTGACTATATGTATAGATACATACGCAAACTGTTCTGTCACTGTATTTACCCGCACACAAGCACACGCACACACATACAGGCCTGCACACAAGCAAACGCACAGGCACAGTACACACACACACACACACACACACACACACACACACACACACACACACATAATGTTCCATTACTGTTTTAATAACAACACTGACAAAACACTTCTATGCACTATTTGTTTCAATTTGTGTTTGACCCAGATACAACCCAACAGAAGATCCACGAACAGAATGATGAACTCAACCAAAGATCCTTAATTATTGACAAGATAGAGCAACGTAATGCATCTCTATGGAAGCAAAATTCGAACAGTTCCTGTCTGCTTAAAGAGGCGTGTCACAAAGACATCATAGTGGGATATCGATCTCTGTCAGACTGGCAAGCAGTGCAGTTCGAATGTTAACAGGTCTGCTTAAAGGGGGATTTAGCCCCCCTCCCCTTTGCGAAGACAGAACGCGGAAATGATCGAACGTTTGCGCCTCTCGCTCCGCTTTAACCCTCTCTGACTCAACCTGCAACTCCCTCATTCTAATTCTATGTCTCTATGGTAACTCTTCCAGGTGCATCAGAATATCCACACGGAACCCAACAGGAGACACATGGACAGAGTGATCAACTCAGCCTGCAACTCAAAGGAAGACGGCACCACTGCACTGTGTGCTGGAAGAGTTTCAGGACCCTGAAAGCACTCGAGAAACACCAGCAAACACACTCAGTCAGGGTGAATTTGACCACATCCTCACTAGCTAGCCGCCACGTGCAGAAACACACTGGAGAGAAGCCTCATAAATGTTCCCAGTGTGGAAGAGGTTTCTCACACTCGTCAAGTCTTGCACGGCACAGGCGTGTACACAAAAGAGACATGTCTTATAAAAGACTTAACTGTTCGCAGTGTGGAAAAACCTTTTTACACCTCATGGCTCTTAACAGCCACATGCGGACACATATGGGAGAGAAGCCTCGTAACTGTCCTCAGTGTGGAAAAGGTTTTAATCACGACTCAAGCCTTTCACGCCACATGCTTAAACACAAAGGAGAGAAGCCTCATAAATGTGTCCATTGTGGAAAACGGTTTTATCGAAATTCAAGTCTTAATCGACACATACTAACACACACTGTAGAGAAGCCTCATAAATGTGTCCAGTGCGGAAAAGGTTTTATAACCTCCGAAAATTTCAATCGCCACATATTTCGCCACATGTTTACACACACTGGAGAAAAGCCTACAGAGAAGCCTCATAACTGTTCTCAGTATGAAATATGTGTCCAGTGTGGTAAACGGTTTTATCAAAGTTCAGATCTCAATCGCCACATGCTTACACACGCTGGAGAGAAGCCTCATAAATGTGCCCAGTGTGGAAAAGCTTATAGAACATCCCAAAGTCTTCGACGCCACAATCTTACACATACTGGAGAGAAGCCTTACAAATGTGCCCAGTGCGGAAAAGGTTTTTCACGAAGTTCAATTCTTAAAAGACACATGCTAACGCACACTGGAGAGATTCATGATGAATGTGTCCAGTTTGTGAAAACAACTCGACAACTTTCTAGTCTTAAAACTTGTGTTCTTACCCACGCTGGAGAGAGGCCTTATGAATGTTCCCGATGTGGAAAAGGTTTTTCACATGCGTCGAGTTGTTATCGCCACATAAGTCAGCATCACATTGAGGACAAGAAACTCAAGAAATCCCTAGAAAATGCACACTGTTAGCGTGATTCAAAAGCAGAATAAGACGCCTCATATATGTGCTCATTGTAAAAAAAGCTGAAAGATTAAAAGATTAGATGAATGTGAGCATTTATGTTTGGCCCTGCAATTGCTGGTACGACCTTTAACTGAAACCCATATGCTAATATACAAAGAAGAAGAAGGAAGCATAGCCAGCAGTTTTTTTTATAAATGTGTTTGGTTATTGTTGGAAAAACATTGATGAAAAGTACATGCAAAAAAATATATATTTATATATATATTTTTTTTTTTCTTAATAAAATATACAGATGCGTTTTCTTTGAGTCATTATTGAAATTAAAGGCAGCATACTGTACAGAACTGGTTTAGAGTTGATCAACAGAGTGTAACCATGGAAACAGTGGCTAGAACCTCAGACATTAATATGTATTAATGAGCATATCAACGGTACTAGAGAGAAAAGGCAGAGAGTTGAAAGATAGCTATAGAGTGGGTTAGTATTACTGATGGTTAATATGTGACCCTGCATAGCAAAATCAGTCGCTTGTCGCACGGTACTATTTTGAGAAAATCCACAATAAACAAACTTCCGGGTTAAAATGTCGAATTTCACGTTTTCGCATAATTCGACAGTATACAGTCTACAGTTTCATACAGTGGACTCATTTCACAGAAAAAAATATGTTTTCAACCCGGTGAAGATTCAACACATTTGCAATCATTCCCGTTTTCCACGCCGCTTAAAAAATTTATTTATCCTCTTCTGGCATATCGTGACGGGAGAACCATGTCAACTTTGGATGCGGTTATCTTAGCGATAGCTTCTGTAATACCTTCGATATACATATTGTTGGAAAGCTTAGTTTATGACCGTTCATGTGAGCACAAATAAATGTTGTAGATTTTACCAAAGCGACTGGTTTCGCTTTGCAGGGTCACATATTAAAAACCATATCAATGGTTATATGAGAAAAGGTAGAGAGTGAGAGTTGAGAGATAGCGAGCGAGCAGAGGGAATTGAACGACAAGACAGAGAAGAGGTGAGAGTGAGAGTTGAGAGAGACAGAGGGGAAGAAGAGATCACCCTGTCAAGAAACAAGAGCCTCTATACTGACCTAAAACATGCTGGCTGGATGTAGGCCCTGTTGGCCTCATTTTACACTCCACATTCTCTGAGAGGTTTCACATTTAGGCTCTCAAGATGAACAGACAGGGGGAGAGAGAGGAGTCATCTGAGAGATTGGCTATATAGGCTGTATGGTGCAATTCAGGATTTGAGTTTGAATTTGAAAAGCCTTGGCCTGTGTGTTATAATGTTTTAAAAGACAATCCCTGATATTAATGTAATTGTATTCTGAACACCATTGTTTTAAAATGTGACTGTATTTTTTAAATACATCACTCATATTTTGTATGTTATCCAGAAGAATACTAGCCTGGCAAGCCAAACTAGATTTCTATGCTAGAAGAATAGGCCTACATAATAGATTCAGTTACTTCCCAACACCGTCTATTTTACATTCCTGCAGTGAAACTCCATTCCACACGGTGGCAGTAAAGCGTAGTTGTCTGTCGTTTGCCAACCACGAGGAATTCAATTTCAGAGTTCCCGGGAGTTTCCCGAGTTTCCGCATTCTCTGGCTCAAGGATAGTAAATAAAACGGCGTTTTCTCGATCTGGGCAATCTAGACAGTCTCAACTGATCTCCAGGTTCAGAGCTTAATTGAGTGACTTGAGGTAAGTTGAGTGTTTAGACACAATTTCACCGGTCGATTTCTTGATCTCCTACAGTGTGTAGGTAGGCTAAATTCGAACATAACTATCCCAAGATGGATAGGCTACGCTACGCCATTTGCCAATTAAGCATGTACCAGTTAATGTTGTTATCTTATTTCTTTTACTTACAAAAAAGAGCTTGAATGGCGTTCTAGTTTGTGTGTGTTGCTCTGATTATATACTACAGAAAACTTCGGATGGGATCATCTTAATGCGTTGGGAACATGGATCTCGGACTTCAGTTTACTTCGGACTGTAACGATGCTGCTACACAAAACCAATACCAGCTGACCGTAATGGTGAAAGAAGAAGATATCGTAGAGGAGACATATGGGAATATAATTGCATTTCAACTTGGTGAAGAACAGCTTCAGTATAGAACTGGATCAGACTTTGCGGAGTCCAAAGTGACGCCAACTCATACCGAGACACTACAGACAATAGCGGAGATTGAAGTGAAGATTGAAGACGATGAGCACGAGGATGATCTGCTGGAAAGTAAGTCCTTTCAGATACCCTTAGCAAGCAAACATACACACACACACATCCTAAATGTATCATATCCACATACTTTGTCTTTGTCATGTTAGTTCTTTGTGCTGATATGATTATATGATTATTGATAACAAACAGACAACAGAACTGTGTTTGGAAACACTGGCCAGGCTGGCTTGTTCCAGAACTGACTATGTATAGATACATATGCTAACTGCTCTGACACTGTATTTACCTGCACACAAGCACACACACACACACACACACACACACACACACACACACACACACACACACATACAGGCCTGCACTCTAGCATACACACACACATACACACACACATACAGGCCTGCACTCTAGCATACACACACACACACACACACACACACATACACACACACATACAGGCCTGCACTCTAGCATACACACACACACACACACACACACACATACACACACACATACAGGCCTGCACACTAGCACACACATACACACACACACACACACACACACACACACACACATACAGGCCTGCACACTAGCATACACACAGCACCACACACACACACACACACACATACAGGCCTGCACACTAGCATACACACAGCACCACACTCACACACACACACACACACACACACACACACACACACACAATGTTCTGTCACTGTATTATTAACAATAAAACACTCATATGACCTATTCCTCACACACACTCACACAGGCCCGCACACACACATACAGGCCCTCACACAAGCATACACACGGCACGCACACACGCACGTACGTACGCTCTCTCACACACACCCACGCACCTAAAACGCACAATGTTTTGTCACTGTATTAATAGCAACATTGACAAAACACTTGTATGATAGTTGAATCCTCACACACACACACACACACACGCACGCACACATAAACACATCCACGCATACAAAAACACACTATGTTCTGTCACTGTATGCATAGCAACGTTGAAAGAACACTCGTATGACCTGCTGTGCTTAGCTTAGCTCTGTGTTGCACTTCAGCTGCATTTGTTTACATTTGGATTTAGTCCAGATACACAACAGAAGATCCATGGACAGAATAAGGTGCTGTGTCCACCAAACACGTTTTTTATGCCGAGAGCGCCCCTCAACCTCGAAAAACGCAATTGGTGGACACAGGGCCTAATGAACTCAACCTGCAACCAGAGAGGGTTAAAGCGGAGCGAGAGGCGCAAACGTTCGATCATTTCCGCGTTCTATCTTCGCAAAGCGGAGGGGGGCTAAATCCCCCTTTAAGCAGACCTGTTAACATTCGAACTGAACTGCTTGCCAATCTGACAGAAATCAATATCCCACTATGACGTCTTTGCGACACGCCTCTTTAAGCAGACAGGAACTGTTAGAATTTTTCTTCCATAGAGATGCATTATGTTGCTCTATCTTGTCAGTAATTAAGGATCTTTGCTGCAACTCCCTCATTCTAATTCTATGTCTCTATGGTAACTCTTCCAGGTGCATCAGAATATCCACACGGAACCCAACAGGAGACACATGGACAGAGTGATGAGCTCAGCCTGCAACTCAAAGGAAGACGGCACCACTGCACTGTGTGCTGGAAGAGTTTCAGGACCCTGAAAGCACTCGAGAAACACCAGCAAACACACTCAGTCAGGGTGAATTTGACCACATCCTCACTAGCTAGCCGCCACGTGCAGAAACACACTAGAGAGAAGCCTCATAAATGTTCCCAGTGTGGAAGAGGTTTCTCACACATGTCAAGTCTTTCACGGCACAGGCTTGTACACAAAAGAGTGATGTCTCGTAAAAGACTTAACTGTTTGCAGTGTGGAAAAGCTTTTTCTCACATCATGGCTCTTAAAACCCACATGCTCATACACACTGGAGAGAAGCCTCATAACTGTTCTCAGTGTGGACAAAGTTTTTCTTACAGATCAAGCCTTTCACGCCACATGCTTGAACACAAAGGAGGGAAGCCTCATAAATGTGTCCAGTGTGGAAAATGTTTTTATCACAGTTCAGATCTCAATCGCCACATGCTTACACATACTGGAGAGAAGCCTTATAAATGTGCCCAGTGCGGAAAAGGTTTTACACAAAGTCCAAGTCTTTCATGCCACATGCTAACACACACTGGAGAGAAGCCTCATATATGTGTCCAGTGTAAAAAAGGTTTTATAACCTCCACAGAGCTCAATTGCCACATGCTTACACACACTGGAGAGAAGCCTTACAATTGTGCCCAGTGTGGAAAAGGTTTTAATCATAACTCAAGCCTTTCACGCCACATGCTCGATCACAAAGGAGGGAAGCCTCATAAATGTGTCGAGTGTGGAAAAGGGTTTTATCAAAGTTCACATCTTCATCGCCATTTGCTAAAACACACTGGAGAGAAGCCTTATAATTGTGCCCAGTGTGGAAAAGCTTTTAGAACATCCCAAGATCTTCAACGCCACATGCTTACACATACTGGAGAGACGCCTCATGAATGTGTCCAGTGTGGAAAAGGGTTTTATCAAAGTTTTCATCTTAATCGCCACATGCTAATACACACTGGAGGGAAGCCTCATAAATGTGCCCAGTGTGGAAAAGCTTTTAGAAGATCCCAAGATCTTCAACGCCACATGCTTACACACACAGGAGAGAAGCCTCATACATGTTTCCAGTGTGGAAAAGGTTTTATAACCTCCACAGATCTCAATTATCACATGCTTACACACACTGGAGTGAAGCCTTATAAATGTGCCCAGTGTGGAAAAGGTTTTAATCACAGCTCAAGCCTTTCACGCCACATGCTTGATCACAAAGGAGGGAAGCCTCATAAATGTGCCCAGTGCGGAAAAGGGTTTTATCAAAATTCACATCTTCATCGCCATTTGCTAAGACACACTGTTGTTAAGCAGTTAAGCACAGAGGAGAGGTTCTTCATAGAGGACTTGTAGAGAGGCGCCATAACTGTTTGCCGTGTGGAAAAGGTTTTTCTCGCCTCTATACTCTTAAATACCACGTGCGTACACATACTGGAGAGAAGCTTCATAAATGTGCCCAGTGTGGAAAAGCTTTTAGAACATCCCAAGATCTTAAACGCCACAATCTTACAAATACTGGAGAGAAGCTTTATAAATGTGCCCAGTTTGGAAAAGGTTGTCGACAACTTTGTAGTCTTAAAACTCACGTGCTAACCCACGCTGGAGAGAGGCCTTGTGAATTGTTTCCCGATGTGGAAAAGGTTTTCACACTTGTCGAGTTGTTATCGCCACATGCGTAAGCATTGCGTTGAGGACAAGAACCTCATGAGATCCCTAGCAAATGCACACTGTTAGCGTGAATCAAAAGCAGAACAAGACGCCTCGTATATGGGCTTATTGTATACAAGCTAAATGATTAAATGAATGTGATTGATGATGTCATTTGTTTGGCCCTGCAATTCTTTTAACTGAAGCCCATATGCTAATACACAAAGAAGAAAGAAACATAGCCAGCACAAAACATACATTATGGTGTTAGCAACATATGCTAACACCATAATGACCTATATTGTCCTCTTTCTGTAACAAAAAAAACTGTTTTATAAATGTGTTTGGTTATTGATGAAAAGTGCATGCAAAAAAAATAAAATTGAATCAAATATACAGATGGGTTTTCTTAGCCTGACGAGCCAGACCCACATCAAGATGTAGGGTCTTGGGTGGGCGCTGTGGCACAGCAGGCTACAGCGCCCGTACCATTTATGGGTCCGAGTGCCCATGGGGACCCAGGTTCAAATCCGGCCTGCGGTCATATCCCAATCCCACCCCATCTCTCTCTCCCACTTGTTTCCTGTCTACCACTTCACTGTCCTATAATAATAAAGGCAAAAAGCCAAAAAATATATACTTTAATTAAAAAAAAGATGTAGGGTCTGGGAACTCACCGTAAGCAGGGCTCAATCGGAGGGGTGGCAATGGAATAAACAGTGGTCTTTCAAATTCCCTCTCCGCAATAGGATAACGCTAGAATCATCTGCTTGTTTTCAAATAGCAGGATGCGTTACCATCACAACTTCTGGTCGCATGTCAGTCACCATTATGTTAAGCCCACCCGCCGACTTTATACACGCTGTGATTGGCCCGCTTGATTTTCCAGTTCTCAGCTCCTAAGCTCTATGGATCGTGCCTAGACTGCCCCGCCACCCAAATTACATTTGCTGCCGCTAGGGGCGTCTAGATTTCTAGGCTAGGGTTTTCTTTGAGTCATTATTGAAATTAAAGGCAGCATACTGTAGAGAATTGATAGCAGTAGTATTGGCAGTGGTATTGGCATCTGATGGGAATTCTATAGGATGTTTTGATAGGGTAGTTAAGTTAATTAGCTTATTAGTAGTACCCTTATGGGGAATTCTTTTTCACATTTTACAAAGAGTTATTTTCCAAAACACTATAGGCTATCCACCATTTTAATGAAGTTTCATAAATCTTTTTTTTCATTATTATTTTGTTTTCCAAGTAATTTCAGTGGAACTGTAATCGGGTTATGTGTAGTTGATTTATCTTTACTCAATCAAAACAAAACAACTGCATTTTTATTGATATTACCTGAAATACACAATTAAATGACGAGACTTTTTAATGTTTTCAAATCAAAAATGTATTCATAGCGTTTTGGAAAAGAGCTCTTCAAACGCTTCTCCTCATACCCGGGCACTGGATGGCATGTACAGTAGGTGCCTCTCATGCAGCGTTTATACATCCTCCCTCGCTCCTTGGGCCTCGATCCTCACTGATCTACATGAAGAATGATGGGGCGGCAACAATGGGATAGTCTATCCCTTCTTCTATCTTTCTTTATGTAGATCAGTGAGGATCGAGGCCCGAGGAGCGAGGGAGGACGTATAAACTTTACATGAGAGGCACCCTATGCTGCTGTGTAGGAGAAGTGAAGGAGTCGCACTACACTACCCACAATGCATCACACCCAAACGCTGCATGAGAGGCACCCATGGTCACAGACATAAGGAGTGGCACATACTGTACAGACAGGATTTATTGATAAGGGTACTTATTATTATTACTACTACTCCCCCTCTCTCCCCACAGGTGTGTACACACACACACACACACACACATACAGGCCTGCACACTAGCACACTCACAGCACCACACACACACACACACACACACAATGTATATCAGGCAAATGGCCTATGCTGCTCAAATCTCACGAAGAGCACAGAGTGGCCCCTTCTCAACCTCGATCTTCGATGCTCAGTCCACCAGGCTCGTTCCCACTGATCTGTAACTAACACTGGATAGACTGGATAGACTATCCCATTGTTGCCGCCCCATCATTCTTTATCTAGATCAGTGGGAACGAGAGGCATAGACCCTCAACCTAACAGACTACATGATACATATGGTTTTGTGGGAAGGTTCTCTCTCTCTCGTTGTCTACTGTTTTGGAAACGTTTGAAAGGTTGGAGAGGCCAGGCGCAGGAGAGAGGATAACAGGAATGAGGACATAGTACAGGCTTGATTCTCTTCGAATTCCACATGCCAGCCCAGTAGGTGGCAGTAGTGCACCTTATCATTGGTTTGCCGACCACCATTAAAGCTTAAAGAAGAAGAAAAGGAGTTGGAGTGTTTGCGTTTTTGGTTCAAGCCGAAGACTCTGCTGGGACTAACATTTGTTCACGTTTTGTGCGACTTAAACAGCATATTAACTGATCTCCGCGTGCAGTGCTTCGTGGAGTTAGCTTACTTGAGGTAGGTAAACATCCCCTGATGTCTTGGTCCCGTAGCCTAAGTGCTACTCAAACATATAGCCCGGGTTAAGTTAAGTGAGCCATTTGCCAATTAATCATGTTGTAACGGTTCATATATTTGTTATTTAATAAAGAAGAAGTTATCTTGAAAGTCATTCTATTGCTTTTGTGTTGTTCTGTCTACTAAGCTATAGAAAACGCTGGATACGATCATCCTTGGCGCGTTGGGAACATGGATCTCGGACTTCAGCTTAGTTCCGGCTGCAACGTTAACGTTAACGTTAACGAAACGGAGCAGATTGACCACCTGATAGTGTTGGTGAAAGAAGAAGATATCAAGGAGGAGAATGACGACATAGCTGCATTTCAGTTCGAAGAAAGGGCCGTCGCAGAGCTCCACCTTACAACGGAATCATCGGACTTCGCGTCCATCACGTATGCGGAATCATTACAGACAGCAGCGGAGGTTGAAGTGAAGATTGAAGAGGAGGATCGACAGCAGCGCGATCATCTGCTGGAAAGTAAGTTCTTTCAGATACCTAGCCAACACTCTCTCTCTCTCACACACACACACACACACACACACACACACACACACACACACACACACAAAATCTTAAATTTGATAGCCTTTCTCATGTTAGTTCTTGCATTGATTATTGCTGGTTTAGGCATGACAATTAAGCTACAGCATGGCTCATTACAAATTAAATGGGGACCGATTTGCAAACCATGAAATTGGGCTGGGTCAGACATTTTCAGCGGCTGACAGGATATAGCAGCATAATATGATTTTTTTTAAACCAACACTTGATTTAGGCCTTTTGAAAAAAAAAAGTAGTAGTAGATAGATACTTCATTAGGGGAAGGAGAAAATTACATGAATTGTAAAGATTATTATGCAAGATATTATGTACAATTTATGTTTTTATTTGTTTAATTCATTTTTTAGCATGTCCACAGTGGACTATTATTTTCTTTGCTCTACTCCTCTTCCCCATGGTCTTGAGACATACAGGTTCATAGTCCTCAGTAGGTTCATAGTCCTCAGTAGGTTCATAGTTCATAGTCCTCAGTAGGTTCATAGTCCTCATACAGCAGGATCATAGTCCTCATACAGTAAGTTCATAGTCCTCAGTAGGTTCATAGTTCTCATACAGTAGGTTCATAGTTCTCATACAGTAGGTTCATAGTTCTCATACAGTAGGTTCATAGTCCTCATACCAGAGACGTGCGGTCAGGGTAGCTCACACTGAAGTCACAAACAATACAATTACAATGCAATTTAAATTCTAAAAAGTACATTTACGTCTTATTTAACCCTTTAGGCGCCAGAGGTTTTTTCCAAAAACATTCAATTTTGACATATTAATTTCAAAAGGCTTTAACTTAAAAGTGATAAGAGATAGAGACTTTCTGTAAATTAGAGAAATATTAAGGATGACCCAAAGTTTATGTAGGGATTAAATTTATCCAACTAATTTGCATATTATGACGTCATAGTGACGTCATATGGTGGCGGCCATCTTGATTTTTTAATTTTTATGATTTTTTAAAAATATTATTATAAAAATATTAATATTATTATTATTCATATTTTTGCTGACAGACACACACATCACCAGGACATGAAAACACAAAAAGAACAAACATTGTACCATACTGAATGGTCAGGGAAATAGTAAATCATCATAGGCTACTAATAGCAAGATGATGGGAATGATGATGATGCTGCGAATTTATGTAGCAGGCCTTTTGCCATAGAGATAATGAATCCCTGTTCATACAGGTGACACTTCTTGTAGTGTTTCATGGTGTGGTACCTCTAATTGCAGGGCACAACACAAAGGCCCACCACACACTGCTTACACCTGTATGTCTGACTGTGGCCTTTAGATCTGCCACTTTGAGTTTTTTTTATTATTATTATTATTTTTCTTTTTTAGTTGACAGACATTCCCATCACAAGGACATGTACACACAAAAAGAACACACATTGTGCCATACTAAATGGTCAGGGAAATAGTAAATCAATAGTGTAATAAATAATAAATGGAAAGATGATGGGAATGCAAATTTCTGTAGAAGGCTTTTTATTGTAAATATAATGAATCCCTATTCATCCAGGTGACACTTCTTGTAGTGTTTCATGGTACTTCTCATTGCATGGCATAACATAAGAACCCACCCCACACTGCCCACCTGTTGCCTATTTTGTCTGATGACAGCCTGTAATAAGGTCTGCCACGCGCGCCTCCCGAGTGGAGTAAGTCAGCATGGCTGTTCTTTCTCATTCTCCTTGCGACTGCCTACACTGCTGCTACGTTTCCCCAAGCTATCCTATGGACACTTCGACCTCGTCTAACACATCTATTGATATTAGACAAAGGCTCCACTACATTCCCGTCCTCCTCCGATTATGGAGAGGCACACGGTCACTGTCGAGGGAGCATGGCTAGCGCAATCAAAAAAAAAACAAAAAACACACACATTGCCCCGGACATGAGCTTTCATTCTCCACACAACTAACACGTAATGAGGGTCTGCTAACTGTTTCACGATATGCCTACTTCTCATTGCAAGGCATAACATAAAAAATCACCCCACACTAACAACACCTGTTGCCTATTTTGTCTGATGGCCACCTCGATCTGCCACGCGCGCCTCCCGAGTGGAGTGGCTTTCGTTCTCATTCTCATTGCGACTATACTGCTGCTACGTTGCCCCACAGTTCTCCTATGGACACTTCGACCTCCATACCGACATACCCAATAGTGTTAGACAAATTCTCCATCACGTCACTTGTCCTCGCAATTATCGAGAGGCACAATGAAAACGAAAGGGCAAAATAGCGCGATAACATGGCAGTGCCCCGACCAATACTGCCGTTCTCTACACAAATAACACGTCTGATGAGGGTCTTCTAACTTCCCTATGAACACCTAGACCCATGAAATAATGTTCCTAACACTGACATTGGGCAAAGGATCCACGTGTGTGCTTGTGTAGGACTTATCTCTGACGTTGTCCAGCTTCAGCATGGCTAGGCGGAGACGCGTGTGAATAAACAAATCCCCGTCATCTTCTGAAGGCAGATATTTCTTTTCAGAATAACTGTCAGCGAACAGAAGACCCAACACTTCATTCCTGGTAAACTTTTTCCATGTGTTTAGACGATTATCTAATGCTAATATTCGTTTACGTTCACAATACCGCCCTGATACAATGGCTCAGACGCAAGCTAGCTCAGCTAATATTTCGCATTGGTTTAAAGGGTCCTTGCTCGAATATTTTGTATAGAAACATGACGTAATTCTGAGTCGGGGACGTAGTATGACATGTCTGCCAACTAGTGGCAGGGAGTTTGAACGAAAATTGACACCCTATTTGACACAATCGGCCGTTTTATTCAGTACCGCATCTTGTCGACTATAGTCGCCTGTGGCGCTTAGAGGGTTAAGGTCAAAAACTCGAATTAGAAGGCTTACGCAAACAGCGATTCACAACACTGAACTACGCAGCAAAGCAAACATGCCTGGTTACCGTGGGAACGCCCAAGCAAGCAGTCCCGAAGCTTGCTTGGATTCTAAAGGCCAGGGTAGGCTGTTAAGGTCTCTGCCTATCCTCACCATTCATTTCAATGCTGCGAATTTCGGAGGTTGCGCATGCGTATTACATAATTCATGCGAAAGTGTATGGGGAGCATAAGCATGCTTATTGCCACCAAATATGGGCAAGTCATAGGCCTACTGAGAAAGGCTCTGCTTGTGGCGGGAGTACGAGCCAATCACACCCGCTAAGATGCAAAATTGTTACAATGTCAGATTTAGCGCCTTATGCACCACAATCATCATCACACTGGAGATAAACCATTTTAGCATTGAGTCAAAGCGAAATTCTGAGAGATATAATGTCGATTATTGTGCGTTTGAAAGGTTTTAACAAACTGGATCACCAGCAGAAGTTGCTTATCATCAGGCAAGGCAGACCAACACCTCCTCTTCGTGACCTCCATCAGCGGAAGGGGCAGAAAATCGTCCGTTCATTCCAGCCGGATTGGTACGCCAGAAAAGAGTGGCTTTGCGGGTGTGAAGTTAGCAACAGTCTCTTTTGCTTTAGCTGTCTGCTGTTTTCCAAAGATCGGGATAACGTGTGGGTACGCGCAGGCTACACCGACTTAAACAACCTGCCCGGTGCTTTAGCCAAGCATGAACGATCCAGTGGACACATCCAAAATGAAATTGCATTGAAAACCTTTGGAAAATCCACTCCGATCAACCTAGCTTTGAATGAGGCTAGTCGTCTGCAGGTGTCCGTGCATAATGCAAAGGTTCGGGAAAACCGTGAGATCCTGAAGGACTTGATTCGTGCCACTTGCTATCTGGGAAGGCAGGAGCTAGCCTTCAGGGGGAACGATGAAACCACCGAGTCATCTAACCGAGGGAACTATGTGGAGCTGCTGGATACCTTTGCAGAGAAGGATGAGCGCCTGGAGATGCATCTGAACACCTCCTCGCTGTTTAGTGGTACATCCGACCGGATTCAGAACGACCTCATCTTGGCTGTGAGCGACATCGTCTGTCGAGACATTCGAGCTGAGGTAAATGCAGCCCCTTTCGTGTCTGTTCAAGTGGATGAGACAACTGATGCAGCCAACAAGGCTCAGCTTTCGGTCATACTGCGGTACGTTTGCCACAGTAAGGTGAAAGAGGCATTTTTGGGGTTTACTGATGTGAGCAATGATCGAAGAGCTGCTGCTGTAACTGAGCACGTTTTGGCTGTGTTGGGATCTTACAACTGCACTGAGAAGCTAGTTGCGCAGACATACGACGGGGCTGCGGTGATGGCATCCGACCTGAATGGAGTTCAGGCAAAAGTCAGAGAAAAAGTTCCTGAAGCGATGTTCATACACTGCTATGCGCACAAATTAAACCTTGTGCTTTCACAGTCTGCCAAATCCATCGCAGAGTGCAGGGTGTTTTTTAAAACTGTGGAGGGACTGGCATCGTTTTTTAGCAAGTCTGTTAAACGAACAAGGTTCTTGGATGACGTTGTCAAGCGCCGCTTGCCGAGGGCCGCGCCAACGAGATGGAGCTCGCACTCAAGGCTGGTCCAAGCCATTAGCCTCCACTATGGGGATCTCCTCAGGATGTTCCATCTTCTCTGTGAGAATGACGCTGACGCTGCCTGGGACAACGACACTCTTATGATGGCCGCGGGGTATGAAGTCTGGCTGTCAAAGGCTTCGACCTGTTTTCTTTTGATGGTCTATGGAGAAGTCTTCAACGCAACAGATTCCCTTTTTTCTGTCCTACAAAACAAGTCGCTAGATGTTGGATTCTGCTGCCAGCGCATCAGTGACACCATGGCCGTTGTGTGTCGTCTGAAAGAGGACTTCGACTCATTTCACGTCAGATTTGAAGAGAGATGCCAACAGTTGGGCCTACGTGAGGCATCCACACGAGGTGATCAACCAATCAGAGACAGGAGAAGTGTTCTGTTTCACAACATCTTGGACAACATCTGCACTCAAATGAAGACAAGGTTCGATCATTATGGGAAGCTGTCGTTCATTGGATTGGTGGACACGCGCAAATTCGAGCACATGTCAAGATGTTTTGATGATGGTTTACTGAAGAGCCTGGCCGAGGCATATTCCAAATACTTTGATTTTGTCAGGCTTAAAGCCGATTTGACCGGGCTGTACTGCTCACAGATGATTCGTCAGACGTGCTCAACACCTGCACAACTCCTTGATTTTTTGCACTCCAATGATTTGGTGGTGACTGTGCCAGAAGCGTCCCAGCTCCTCTCTCTTGTCCTGACACTTCCCGCGACAACGGCCTCAGGGGAGAGATCATTCTCAGCCCTGAAAAGAATCGAGACCTACAGACGAAACCGAACTGGAGAGGAGCGCCCGTCATCCTTGGCCATCATTTCCATCGAGTCTGCACGTCTGAAGAGACTGAAGAAGGACCGAGAGACATTCCACAATGACGTCATCGAGAAATTCGTGGAAAAAGACAGGCGCATGGACTTCATCTTCAAATGAAGGTAAGGAACTGATTTTACAAATCTATGTGCCATTTTTCTATGTCATGACACATGTTGTGTATCTACCTAATTATTTAGCATTGCCTCCCACGTGATGGATGAAAAGAGGAATAGAATAGCCTGTGAAAAGGCAGAGATGCTTCTTTTTGTTCAGAAAAACCTACCTCAGATGTTAAATCTATAATCTATCCGATTCCGAATACTACACCACTCACACTGATAATGAAACCACTAGCATAGCTCTGTTTATTTTGGTTTTTAGGTTTCTATTAAAATTTTTAGTTAGGCCTATCCAGCTGAAGGTTTTTCTTTTTTTACAATTTCAATGACCGGTCCAGCTGAAGTTTTTGAAGGTCTCATTCATTTTCATTCATTTTAATCTACATTTTAAGTTAACAGAGTCACAGCTGTCTCTAGTGCAATGACATTTCTATGTGTAATTGTAAACAACAGTTTTAAGGAAACTGTGAGGTACTGTTCAAAGAGGTACTGTTTAAGTATATGGAAACTGATGCTAAATAAATAAATCTGCCATATTAGAAATCATTTCAATAGTTTTCATGAGTGAATGTCTATTTCTAAAATGATAGGCTACACGTTTTTAATGTCTCATATCTACAGCAAGTACCCTATCATAATAACAGATGAATTATAGTACTGGAGAGACTTTTCAATAATTAAAAAGCAGAGGGGTATATATCGGTATCGGCATCGGCAATCGGCCAAAATGAGCTTGTACATATCGGCATATCGGATATCGGCTAAATTTCAATATCGTGCATCCCTAATATGCAATCAGTTTCATTGTTAATGTTTAAAAATCTATACAGCCTGTATTTATAGGCAAGTGCTGTTCCTTAATGCACTTTTACAGTAGTGTTGCCTAACTTAAGTAGGCCTGTTTTGCAAATTCACAAATGTTCATTGTTCATTTTTACAAATCTATACAACGGCAAGTACTATTCCTTAATGCACTTTTGCAGCAGTGTTGCCTGACTTAAGTAGGCCTGTTTTGCAAGTTTACAGTGGTTCATTGTTCATTTTTACAAATCTATACAACGGCAAGTACTATTCCTTAATGCACTTTTACAGCAGTGTTGCCTGACTTAAGTAGGCCTGTTTTGCAAGTTTACAGTGGCTCATTGTTCATTTTTACAGAACTATACAACCTGTATAGATGGGCAAGTACTATTCCTTAATGCACTTTTACAGCAGTGTTGCCCATGACTTAAGTAGGCTTGTTTTGCAAGTTTACAGTGGTTCTTTGTTCATTTTTACAATTCTATACAACGGCAAGTACTATTCCTTAATGCACTTTTACAGCAGTGTTGCCCATGACTTAAGTAGGCCTGTTTTGCAAGTTTACAGTGGTTCATTGTTCATTTTTACAAATCTATACAACCTGTATTTATGGGCAAAGTACTATTCCTTAATGCACTTTTGCAGCAGTGTTGCCTGACTTAAGTAGGCCTGTTTTGCAAGTTTACAGTGGTTCATTGTTCATTTTTACAAATCTATACAACCTGTATTTATGGGCAAAGTACTATTCCTTAATGCACTTTTGCAGCAGTGTTGCCCATGACTTAAGTAGGCTTGTTTTGCTCCATAGATATATATATTGACTAGATGTCGCCTTGAGCTTCTAAGCATAGGCCTACGTCAACACCGGCGCCATCTTGGAGCGGGGATTCTGAAGCTCTAAACTGGTTCACCCGTGTTGTCCAGTGTTACATATTTAGCTACTTTTGGGCATCCCGAGTGATTAAAATCTTATCTATTGACTAGCGACAAATTCAGCGACTTCTCACAATGATGTCAAACTCCGTTTCTCAGTTGAAACGTCAGAAAATCACCGTTATAGTGGCTTTTCCATTTGTGAATTAGTAAACTACATCATTCGCCAAACGTATCTCCACATGATTATAAAAGTAATGATTGGCCTATGTAGTATCAGACCGTGTTAAAGCACAGAAGTAAATGTTCAAACAACTTACCATCTAACAACAGCAACTTCTGGTGAGATTACAACCTGAGTCAACGAGACAAGCAGCAGCCTCAACCAGAAACCTGGTTGAGTTCACTCAGAGTTCGTTTAGCGGCGGCCGTGAGCTAGCATGGTGAGCTAGCGCAGCATGAATGGGAGTCAATGGGGCTAGACGGGTAAGTTTATCTTCATCATTTTAAAAAGCGTAGTATTTCTCTGGACTCGACGTAAATACACGTTTGTCAGTTGAAACAAACCAAAACACTACGAAATCGCTTGATATTTTGACGATTTATGGTGATTTAATGGTCGATAGGTCTTTGCCATTATTGACGTCAATGCATTTAAGTGGAGTAGAACCCCGCTGTACGATGGCGTCTCTATTGACGCATTCCTTCCTATGAACTGCAGCAGTCAAGGCGACATCTAGTCAATATATATATCTATGGTTTTGCTCATAATGGTTCATTGTTCATGGAAATTTCATACTGATAGTAATGATTGATTCTTGCACTTTTTGATTATTGCACTCTTTGGATCCTGTGACATGTACAGTATGAATTCATTAATGATGATGTGTATACAAGCTAAAATGTCACAATAAATGGCTTCTTTGCAACAAATATTCTTGTATTTTGTTCACATTTCCCTTTTAAAGATGCAGCTGTGGTTATCAATATGATCTCAACTTATGCAGGATAGGCATACTGGCATATATATTGTTTTAAATGTGATGGTGCTCTGCTAGAATGGCTCTGTACAACTCTGTACAATTATTTATTGGAATTTACATTATGTGAATGGCCACTGCCTACCCTGCCACAGACCTCACCGCACGCCACTGCCTCATACAGTAGGTTCATAGTCCTCAGTAGGTTCATAGTCCTCATACAGTAGGTTCATAGTCCTCAGTAGGTTCATAGTTCTCATACAGTAGGTTCATAGTCCTCAGTAGGTTCATAGTCCTCAGTAGGTTCATAGTCCTCAGTAGGTTCATAGTTCTCATACAGTAGGTTCATAGTCCTCAGTAGGTTCATAGTCCTCAGTAGGTTCATAGTCCTCATACAGTAGGTTCATAATCCTCATACAGTTTCACTCACTCATCACCTGACAGCCGTGATGATAATGATGATGATGATAATAATAATACTAATACTACTAATCATAATAATAATGATAACGATGATGATGATAATAATGATGATGATGATGATAGTGGTAATAATAATAATAATAATAATAATAATAATAATAATAATAATAATGACACTAGTTATATAAATAATATATTATTATTAGCAGCTATGTTCATCTCCAGTCACTGGAAGAATTGCACTGGGGAAAAGGCCTCATCAGAGCATTAGATAACAATTAGATTATCTGTTGCCTCTGAATACATAGGCACACTGATTTTACCATGTTTTACCTTTTGGGACTTTTTTTTTTAGAAAGTCAATGTTTTTAATTTCACTTTTCCAATTTGGACTGTTTTTTCAAGGTCTATTTTATATAATCCAAAATGGTATTAATTAAAATACATCAGATTGTAATGCATTAGAAAAAAGTAACACTTTTGCATTGTACGTTAAGCGTTTGTTTCAAATTGTGTTTGACCCAGATACAACCTAACAGCAGATTCATGGACAGAACTCAACCTGCAACTCCCTCATTCTAATTCTATGTCTCTATGGTAACTCTTCCAGGTGCATCAGAACATCCAAACGGAACCCAACAGGAGATCCATGGACAGAGTGATCAGCTCAACCTGCAACGCAAAAGCAAGCACCCCTGTCCTCTCTGCTGGAAGAGCTTCATCGCCCTTAGAAACCTCAACAAGCACATTGAGAAAACACATTTTAAACCACCCGCACGAGATAAGGGTCACAAGCAAAAGCGTTTAAGAGGGAAGCCCCATCAATGTTCCCGGTGTGGAAAAGTTTTCTCGCACACGTCCAGTCTTTCACGCCACATGCATGTGCACAAAGGAGAGAAGCCTCATGAAATACAGGCGCAGATGCGCATCGGAGAGAAGCCTCACGAGTGTTCCCGGTGCGGAAAAGGTTTTTCGCACTCGTCGAGTCTGTCACGCCACATGCGCGTGCACAAAGGCGAGAGCGCTCACGAACGAGACGCGCCGGGACACCGCGGCGGCGGCGGCGAGAAGCCTCACGAGTGTCCCCACTGCGGACGGAGCTTTGCGCACGCCTTAGCGCTGGAGCACCACGTGCTGAAGCACACGCTGAAGAAACCCTACGAGTGCTCCCAGTGTGGGAAAGGTTTCCCGTGCAAGTCCAGTCTGTCGCAGCACCTGCGAGTGCACCGAGAAGAGACGCCGCAGAAAACGCTCGCGCCACCGCCCGCCGCCGAGCGACGTCACAAGTGTTCGCAGTGCGGAAAAGGTTTCGTTCACCCCGTGACGCTTAAGCGGCACTTGCTGCAACACAAGGTGGAGAGCGCGCGCGCCAGAGAGAGGCATCTTCGATGCGGCTACTGCGGAAAAGGTTTCAAGAGCATCTCGTCCTTTTCACTTCACATGTGCAAACGCCTGGCGCGCCAGCGCAACGGGGAGACCGCGCACGGCGCCGGAGAGAGGCCTCACAGATGTGCCGAGTGCGGGAGACGTTTTCGAGACAAGGCGAGTCTCAAAGTCCACACGGTGATTCACACGCGAGAGAGGCCTCACAAGTGTGCCCTGTGCGAGACGGGTTTCTCTCACGCGTCGAGTCTGTCGCGCCACATGACGACGAACGCGCACCTGGCGAAGCAGAGACGCCAGGACAGACGGGATTTGCGTCTGATGCAGATGCAGCAGAACAGGGGCACCGTAGACATACTGACGGACGTAGCACAGGAGGTGGAGGTCTGCACCACTGATCTATAAAGAATACCTGGATAGAGCATCTACGTCAAAATTCTGAAGCCTACATGGCGGCGGCCATTATGGGACCACTTGCCATAGGAATGCATAGACAGTAAAAGACAGTAAAAGAATGTTGCCGTTCTGCAACAATGGAATTGGAACACCACGCCGCCATTATGGGACCACTCGGGACAGTTCCATTGGCTTCATTGTTGATGGGTCAGCAACAATAGCCACGTTTACATGGACAGTTTTTTGTCATTCCGATTAAACTATTCCGATTGAACATTTTTGCGCCGTCTGTTTACATGGGCTATACATTCTATTCCGATCAGACGTCTGTAAGCGCTTTAGAATCTTTGATCGGAATAGCCGTTGTTTGCTGCTTTTCATTGGGAAGATATTACGGTCAATCCGAATGACCGTATACATGAGCGTTCATTCGGAATAGGAATGGACTACACCACCTCTTCTATTCCGATCACAATTCTGATCGGATCAGGATTTTCATACCGATTGAGGTGTTTATATGACGATTTTTATTCCGATTGAGCTGTTTTTTCCGTTTCTAATCGGAATAGAAGTGTCCATGTAAACGGGGCTACTGAGATAGTCTATCCAGGTATTCTTTATAGATCAGTGGTCTGCACCACGGCGCCACCTGGAGTCTGACTGACGTAGTGCAGGAGGTGGAAGTGCCGCAGAACAGGAGCACCATGGACTTTGGGTGCCTCTCATTCAGCGTTAATGCGTCCTCCCCTCGCTCCTCGGACCTCCCTCCTCACTCATCTACATAGAAGAAAGATAGAAGAAAGGATAGACTATCCCATTGTTGCTGCCCCATCATTCTATATAGGCACCTGTACTGACTGACGTGGCGCAGGAGGTGGAGGCCTGCGCTACGGCGCCACCTGCTGACGAATCTCTGGAGCTTCTGGACCAGCGGTTCCCAAACTTCTGGTTTGATTTAATCCACTTGAGCGAAAATAAATGTCATATTAAGGCAAGGCTTTGACCCAGATCCCCCCCCCCATTTAATTCGTTCCGAACAGATCCCCCCACATCCCCCCCCCCATGAACCACCTTTTACATCTTGACTTGCCTTGCACACCCCCATCATCTGACAGGAGTGTTGAGGAGTGAATTATTTTCCTAGTTCCTTCTAGAATTCAATGCAAACAATCTATAGTTTCAGTGTTCTGAATACAGTCTGTGGGGAAAATCTCTGCGGATAATTGTCTCATCATAATGTGGAATTCTCAGTTCACCGAACATTCTAATCACATATTTGTGACCGCACCCCTCAACAGGTTAAACAGAAACACGTTCTATTGACGTATTCCAGACATCATTGTTCTGCGGACAGTCATTTGGCTCATGGCCGTCACACCTTAAAGCTCTGTATACCACACAGTTTGGGAATCCTGGACATTTCTATTTCATTCCATTTCAAAAGTGAAAAAAATAAAGATATGTATACATGATGTTAAGATGTTAAAAGTACATTGTGCAAGTTTTTTTGTTGTGTGAAAAAAATATTATTCTTAATGTTACCATTTTGCCAGGTTGATGAGGGGTCAAGTGGGTATATTAACCACCACACTCAATTTTGAAGTTTTCACATTTAACCCTTAAAAGTGTACCATCACTCTGGTGTGATGGAAATGTTGGAAGGTGAACATTGAAGAATATCTGGGTTCACTGAATTCATCATAGAATTTTAGAACCTTGAATTGCTGCCTGTTAGTAGACGTTTTGTGTGAGTATTGCTGTGTTTGATTGAAAGGTGATTCCACTAAAAATGGAATCACTTTTCAAAGGTATCTCTACTTTCACTCAAGTGTGTAGTTAGGGTAGTTTGTCCATCACTGCTCCCAGGGAAAGTCTTTTTTTTAAAGACTAGGCTATATGAAGGCTAACTGAAAAAAATAAATAAAATGAAAACCCCTTTTGCAACACATCTGAAAATTGCTGCCCTGATTAACAAAACAAAACCAGAGAAGCACTCCGAGAGCGCAGACCTCCACAGAGCGAGAACATAACCGCCTCCTGGATCCAGGCGGGGATCCGAATCACTCCCAAAATGTAATGGCTTTTTCCTTGGGCCATTTCAGACGAAATCCATTGATAGCTTTTTGAGTTACCTTGCTAACAAACAGACAGACAGACAAACAAACAAACATACAAACAAACCCAGATGAAAACATAACCTCCTTGGCGGAGGTAATAATAACAATGCAACTGGTATTCTGTCTATAATGGAGTGGGAAGAGAGATTTATTAACGAAAAAAGGTTCACCGGAGCAACTTTCGACGTTTTGTTACGTCTTCATCTGATGAAGACGTAACAAAACGTCGAAACGTTAGTCCTACAATGTTGGCACCTTGAATAAATATTTAAAATCTTCACATCTGAGTTGCTCCGGTGAACTTTTTTCTCTACTACAGTTTGTCCTCTCCCGTTGACGCACCAGAGTGAACTCAGGAGCGCGGAGGACTTTTTGTCTTTTTGTTTTTTCTAGAGATTTATTAACGTCTGAAGGCTGTGATCAGAAAGGGTTAAAACGGTAATTAAGGATCTTTGGTGTGATATAGACAGTCTATTTTTAAGGGCAACTATAGCCACGCAACAATAGCCATGCAATGCAATTTTGACATACAGTTTGACATACAGTTTGACATAATTATTTATTTGACTGTTAACTTTATGATTGAATATATATATATATATATATATATATATATATATATATATATATATATATATATATAGGCTAGGCTACGTTAATTCTAAAAAAGCATGTGATACTTCCATGCCTTTATATAAGAAATTTAAGTTTACTCACCTTGACTATTTCTTCTCATTAGTTTACATTTGACTGTTATTTAGATTACATGAAGGCAGGCAGATTTCACTATCCGTGTTGCCCTGCCAATCAAAGAAAAAAGAATACATTATTTTAGATTACAAGAATTTCATGAACTATTATCAGTGATTTATGTGGACAAACATTAGAAATTCACCAGGTGAAAAAAACACTGACTGTAGGTGGACTGTAATGTCAAAATAGTGCAACAAGCTCGCAAGTATTTTAAATACACTTCGGTCCAGATGGTGGCGATAATGCGCCAAAGAGCTGGTCGCCATGGAATAAAGAAGAAGTTCCGGAACATCCAGCAGCGTTGATTCCGGAGAGTAAACAAAACTCGGGGGGATTGATATTTCTTTACATGTTGCGAACAGCATACTGATCTCCAAGCGTTAGAATTACTTGAGGTAAGTTGCGTGTTGAGACATAATTAGTATAGGCTACAGTGGCCGATTTTCTAGGTTTCTTCCTACCTACAGTTAAGTGTGTAGACTAGCCTACACTCGAACAAATTGTCGTAACCACACGTGATGTACATAGGCTAACATTTGCCAGTTATTATTGTTTTGTTTTATTTACTTTAAAAAGGAGAAATAATCTTGAAAGACATTCTACTGTTTTTTTTTTCGTGTTTCTCTGACTAATAGGCATCTTTGGATGGAATCGTCAAGGTGCTTTGGGAACATGGAACATGCACTTCAGCTAAGTTCAGGCTGTAACGTTAAAGTTACAGAAACGCAACAGGTTGAACTGCTGAGCGTGATGGTGAAAGAAGAAGATATGAAAGAGGAGGAATATCATACGATTGCATGTCCAGATGAAGAAGAAAAA
The DNA here is from genome assembly GCF_963854185.1 of Sardina pilchardus. Taxonomy (NCBI): domain Eukaryota; kingdom Metazoa; phylum Chordata; class Actinopteri; order Clupeiformes; family Clupeidae; genus Sardina; species Sardina pilchardus. The sequence goes on from NC_084994.1 coordinate 8,705,110, forward strand.
ACCTTTGCAGAGTTTCACTGTGAAACTGAAACCGTGACGGTGAAAGAAGAAGATATAAAAGAGGAGGAATATGATCACATGATTTCATGTCCAGATGAGGAAGAAAAGCCCTTTGCAGAGGTTCACTGTGAAACTGACTTCGCAGAGTTCACCACGTACAGGCCTACTGAAACATTACAGACAGCAGTGGAGGTTGAAGTGAAGATTGAAGAGGACGATGGTGGAGAGCACAGTTATATGCTGGAAAGTAAGATACACACACACACACACACACACACACACACACACACACACACACACAAATACAAATCTTACAAGGCATATCTACAGCTTTTTCATCTAATGTGTGACATGAAAGTAGCCTACTTGTGTGTGAAATAATTATCATTTTCTTATGTAAGTCAAGTCGTCATAGTCCTTTATCATTACTGAATCGTTAGGCTACGCTACTTCATCAAGATCTACCATTTCTTTGTGCAAATGTGTAACATTTTACAGAATTTACTTCACCAACAAAGCCACCTGGCCTCAAGCTTTCATTAAACTTCAAATTATTTTCGAAACACATTGATGTAAAGAAACAAAATGCTTTTAACTTTTGCTGACCAATCTGTTTTAGAAAGTTAATTATTTTCTAAACACATTGATATAAAGAAACAAAATGCTTTTAACTTTTGCTGACCAATCTGTTCTATAAAGATGTTTTTGATTTTAGACCCAAGAAGCCCTTCTATTATCATAATTTCACACCAAATCACACCAAATAATACGGTGTCTTGGCATATGAAGTAGTGGCATGAAACAGTATGTGAATCCGTGCTAAAGTTGAGTATAAAGAGAAATAAAATGTCATCTTTTGGAAATTGATCTTAATGCCTTAATTTTTTTATTTTTTTTTAAAAAAGGACAAAACCTTTCATTGAAAAATGTGGAAAAAATCCAACCTTGAAGGACACCCATTTTCTTTGTGAATAATGTATCACAAATAAATACAGTTCTTCCTTAAAATACAGGGGCATAGTATACACACCCCTATGTTAAACTCCCATAAAGACAGGCCGATTTGTTTTAAAGGCTAGTTATTTCATGGATTCAGGATACTGTGCATCCTAGTTCCCTTGGCCTTTGGAATTAAAATAGCTCCACATCATCACATACCCCTCACCATACCTAGAGACTGGCATGGTTTTATTTCAAAAAGAAGTCTGCACACCAGAAATATTTTTTTTCAGTTAGACAAATAGCTGGTTTAATTTGCATTGAGAGATGATCTTATGAAAAGTACCCCATGCCAATCTCTAGGTATGGTGAAATGGCAGGTTATTTCAACTTCCTCTTCCTGTCCCTGTAATCACAGATGTTATTATTGATGATGTACTTAAGCGTTTGTTTCAAATTGTGTTTGACCCAGATACAACCTCACAGAAGATCCATGGATAGAATGATGAACTCAACCTGCAACTCCCTCATTCTAATTCTATGTCTCTATGGTGACTCTTCCAGGTGCATCAGAACATCCAAATGGAACCCAACAGAAGATCCATGGACAGAGTGACAAACGACTCCACCTGCAACGCAAAAGAAGGCTGCACCGCTGCATCGTCTGCAGGAAGAGTTTCACGGCCCTGAGAAACCTTAAGAAACACCAGCAAACACATGAACTCGGCGTGCTCGCACCCACGGGAGAGAAGCTTCATAAATGTCCCCAGTGTGGAAGAGGTTTTTCACACCCCTTAACGCTTAAATACCACACGCTACGACACATTGTAAAGAAGCCTTGTACATGTTTTTGGTGTGGAAGAGGTTTTTCACGCCGCTTAACGCTTAAATACCACATGCTGAGACACGCGTTACAGAATCCGTATGGATGTTCACAGTGTGGAAAAGGTTCTTCCCGCACGTCAAATCTTTCACGCCATACGTGTGCACATAAAGGAGAGATGGCGCATAAAAGACTCACGGGAGAGGCGCGTCAGAAATGTTCCCAGTGTGGAAAAGGTTTTGTACACCCCTTCACGCTTGAATACCACATGCTAAGACACATGGTAGAGAAGCCTCATACATGTTCTTGGTGTGGAAGAGGTTTTTCGTACGCGTCAGGTCTTGCACGGCACGTGCTTACACACAAAGGAGAGAAGCCTCGTGAAAGAGGCACGTTAGAGACGCCTCTTCAATGTTCTTGGTGTGGACAAGTTTTTTTGCACGCGTCGAGACTTGCACGGCACGAGCTTGCACACAAAGGAGAGATGCCACTTGAAAGACTCGCGTTAGAGAAGCCTCTTAAATGTTCTCGGTGTGGACAAGGTTTTTCACATGCGTCAAGTCTTTCACGGCACATGCGCATACACAGAGGAGAGATGCCTCATGAAAAACAAGCGTTAGAGAAGCCTCTTAAATGTTCTTGGTGTGGACAAGGTTTTTCACATGCGTCAAGTCTTTCACGGCACAGGCGCATACACAGAGGAGAGATGCCTCGTGAAAAACACACGTTAGAGAAGCCTCTTAAATGTTCTCGGTACCAGCAAAAACAGAACGCTGGCAAAAAGCCACACGAATGTTCACATTGCGGAAAAGCATTTAAGAAATCCAGAAGTCTTAAAACCCACATGCGAACTCACACAGACGATAGACCCCATGAATGTGACCTGTGTGAAAAGACTTTTCGGCGAAGGGGCGATCTTAAAACACACATGAAAATTCACACTGGAGAGAAACCTCATAAATGTGTCCACTGTGAAAAAGCATTCACACTGTCCACAAATCTTAAAACCCACATGCGAACTCACACGGGGGAGAAGCCTTATGAATGTGCCGTCTGTGGAAAATGTTTTGCACTACAGGCAACTCTTAACACTCACAATCTCTCTCACACTGGAGAGAAGCCTCATATATGTATCCACTGTGGAAAAGCTTATACACAGTCCAGACATCTTAAAACCCACATGCGAACTCACACTGGAGAGAAGCCTCATCCGCAATGGAAGTATGTCAATTGTGGAAGAGCTGTTGAACGCAATTCAATTCTTGGCCCCCACGTGCCAACTCACACGGCAGAGAAACCTCCCAAATGTACCCAGTGTGGAGAAGTGTTTCTGAGCCACGCAGATGTTAAACACCACATGCTTACGCACACGAGAGAGGAGCATCACGTATGTTTCATGTGTGGAAAAGCTTTTGCACACCTTTCAACTCTTAAAGCGCATATCGCCATGCACACGAAAAAGAAGCCTCACGTATGTGCTCAGTGTGGGGAAAGATTTTCACAAATCGCAAGTCTTCAGACTCATAAGACAATTCACACTGGAGACCTTAACTCAAATCGCAAGGCTTCAGACTCATAAACTAATCAACACTAGAGGCCTCAACTCAAATCGCAAAGTCTTCAGTCTCATAAAGCCTACCTTGCACTGATAGACTTTGACAAGATTTGGGAAAGATTCTTGAAAGATTGTAGTCTTTTGAGCAAAGCTTGAATGAGAGGCATTAGTTAAAAGACTACAATCTTTCAAGAATCTTTCCCAAATCTTGCCAGTGTAAGGTAGGCTTTAGCTAAATCTACTCTAGCACATTTTTTCCTCCGCCAAGGAGGTTATGTTTTCATCGGGGTTTGTTTGTCTGTTTGTTAGCAAGATAACTCAAAAAGTTCTGGATGGATTTCGATGAAATTTTCAGGAAAGGTCTGAAATGACCCAAGAGAGAAAACATTACATTTTGGGAGTGATCCGGATCACCGTCTGGATCCAGAAGGCGGTTATGTTTTCACTTGGCGGAGGTCTGCACTCTCGGAGTGCTTTTCTAGTTATTCGTACAAATCCAGGTTCCCTTCCCTGATTGGTTGTGCTTGTATCACATGACGATTACCATGTGCTCCGTTTCCTCAAGTAAATAGGCGTGTTCAAGTTCAACTCCAAATGACCTTTTGCAGCAACGAGAGCTGCCGGTGGCAGCAGGGGAGGGGATACAAACGCTGCTATGAAGTTGTACACTCTCTACTTCCCGTAGTGTAGACTTGGCTAGACTTGACCATGTGACGAATCACGAGGCACGGACCCGCACGGACCCTTGTGGATATGAGGAGGCATCTAAACACCTGCACATACGTCAGGGATGTAAAAGCCAATTAGGGCAAAGACCTAACGTCATGAAGGCAGGGTCTAGGCTCCGCTGCGCTCCGCAGTACCTCCAGAGCGGCTGCTCTGCTGCTCCGCAGCTGCCTGGCCACGCCTTGCTCCCGCGGTAAATTGAGGCCATGTGATACCGACTGCCGAGTCGAAAACACACCCTTCTAGACCATCGTGGACAGATTTTTAACCACGTGCATCTTGTGCTGCACAGTTTTTGTGCTGCGCAGCCATCTTGAACGCGCCTAATAAAACTTCTAGTCCAGGGATTCCCAAATTGTGGTACGCGAGCTGCTTCTAGGGGGTACGCGAGATGAAAAGGGCTATGGCGAGTACATGAAACCTCCTCCACATGAATTACGTAGTAAGTTACTTCAAAGACGCTGTCTACTGTTGTGTATACGCAGCTTGCTGCAACTGTGTATGATAAATAAATCCATCGTGATCATTACAAGCTCTGTGTTCGGTTCTAAAATGTCCACCACACAAGGTACTTTATTTGTTTGTTCCCATGCTGTGTCCATCGCTTTAAAACAACTATTATGTTCTTTATCATGCCTAGATTAGCATGGTGTTATTTCAGGTAGCCTATTAGCTGGTTTGATGCCCATTAAGGTCAGTGCAAATCAAACCAGCTAATAGGCTGACTGAAAATAACACCATGCCAATCTGATATGGTGAAGGGTATGTGATGATGTGGGGCTGCTTTAATTCCAAATGCCAAGGGAACTTTATCAGGGTGCATCACCCTGGATCCATGAAATATCTGACCTTTAAAAATAAAAACATGCCTATAGGGACTCCATAGCGCCCCCTTATGGCACTTAGTGTCATAGTTGCCATGCAGCAGGAGAAATACACTTAAAAATGTCCATAGACCTCTGAAGATCGCCTACAAAAAAAAGCCACCATCTTTGCCCACATCTTGAGATTTTTTTCTATGGAAAAATAACATGGGTGTTTTGAATTTCCGCACCTGTTAAACTATCGCAGGGACGAAGAAATTGGAAATGCAGACATTTTGCGCTACAAAGTTTTGTCCTCTGCCTTTAAGGCTGCGTTCAGACTGCCAGCCAAAATCCGATTTTTAGCCCATTCAAATTTGTATCGGATGTCACTTTTGAAGTCTGAACAGTGACAGGTTACATGAAATCCGATTTTTGCGAAACGGTTGCAAACCACATCCAGGAGGTAGTTTCATATCGCATTCATATCGGATATGGACAGATGCGTCTCAGTCTGAACAGCTCCCAACACTCAGATCGGATTTGACTGTCCGTGACGTGACGTGACTTTACGTGCGTGATGTCGAGTTGTGGAGCAACGTTACGGCTATGTCTTTTGACCATGTTATTAAACGTGACTTAACAATACTCAATGCTAAATATAGCATTATGTAGTCTCTGCTCTGTTTCATGGAAGTTGCAAGAATCCACATTGTTCTATTAAATGCCGTTAAATAATTGAATAGCCTCAACAGTTTGAAGCGGAGCTTGCCACTGATTAGTTTCGGTTTCTGTCGCGCAAATGCGCACACGTATGCATGCATTCAATGAACACTCACCTAGTTGTATTGTTCTATGTTTAATCACACCAAATTAGCAAGTATTTCCTCCTGATGGCAGAAATGTTTGTTTTTGTTGCTACAGCAACCTGTCAGATCTGTTTCTAATGTGACCCAGTCTGAACAGAACCATATCCGATTTGGACACTTGCTAAAGGCAGTGTGAACAGTCAGCCCTAAAAATCGGATATGAGAAGGAATCAGATTTGAATCAGATTCATCTGCAGTCTGAACGCGGCCTAAGTGGGTACTGTGATCTTCGCTAGGTGAAGACGACACACTTTGTTTTTTGCTACCCCAGAGCTAACTTACAATGCAACTTGCCATAGGCAGTTAGCTTCAATTAACACCTGGAACTCCTTATATGGGCAAAGATAGAATAGAATAGAATAGAATAGATACTTTTTTGATCCTGTGAGGGAAATTCGTTTCTCTGCATTTAACCCAATTTAACAGAATTAGTGAACACACACAGCACACAGTGAACACACAGTGAGGTGGATTACACACTAACCCAGAGCAGTGAGCTGCCATGCCCAACCAGCGGCGCTCGGGTAGCAGTGAGGGGTGAGGTGCCTTGCTCAAGGGCACTTCAGCCGTGGACTGGTCGGGGGATCGAACCGGCAACCCTCCGGTCACAAGCTCGAAGCCCTAACCAGTAGGCATGGGGTGCATTTCATGCAGCGTTTATACGTCCTCCCTCGCTCCTCGATGCCTCGATCCTCACTGATCTACATAAAGAATGATCGGGGGGAAACAATGGGTTAGTCTATCCAGTGTTAGTTATAGATCAGTGGGAACGCCCATCGAGGATCGAGCATCGAGGATCGAGGAGGCATGATGAGACGCACCCATGGTTAGATGGCAGCCTTGGCTCCCATTTGTAGGCGAACTTCAGAGATCTATTCCACTCCGTTAGACAGAATACTAGCGGAAATCAGTTTTTCAGATTACATGTGTTTATAATCAGATTAGTTAACAGAATGTGCCTTTGGAACATTGGATGAAATGATTGCTGATAATGAGCATCTGTATACTTACGTAGATTTTGCTTTAAAGATCAGCTGTTTATTTCTACAACATTGATGATGAAAACAAGGAGATTTCTAAGTGACTCCAAACTTTTGAACAGTAGTGTAAGTAATTGAACCTGCCAACATTTTTCTTTCAGTGAGTATCTCCAAAAGAGTCTGTTCACATGAAATGTTCACCAGACATTAGAATTAATTTCACTAGCCTTTAAATAAAGCCAAACATTAATCCACATGATGCTAAATGTGAATGTACATGTACTTCAAAGAGAATTTGCAGAAATTTGTTTTCATTTTCTGTTTTCTTTTTGCAGATTGACTAGCTGGTTTGTTAAAAATGTATAAGGAAAATAATGTAGATTGACATCATCCATTCTCCAGTCCAGACGGTGGCGGCAGTGCACCATAATGCTGGTTATCAACCTCCAAAGAAGAAGACAGTTGTTTGTTTAGGCATCGACCGTCTACATTCTCTGTGTTCAAGAATAGGAAAGTTTTTTGGGATTGACACGTTTTCACGTTTTGTGCGACCTCAACAGCAGAGTGACTCATCTCCGTGTGCAGGTCTTAATACTTACTTGAGGTAGGTTTCGTTTTTCAGTCACAATTAGTGGCCGATTTCTTGTTTCCCGTTTGTGCTCACTGGAGCAGGTTCAACGTTAGCTAAGTAAGTGATGGGCAAGCCAGTGCCAATTAATCATATAACAGTTGTCGTTTTGTTGTAGCTGCAGAGACAGGGAATCGATATTGAAAAGCTATTGCTTTTTTTCTGTTCTCTGACTATAGGCTATATAGAAAACTTTGGATGGGATCATTTATGGTGTGTTGTTGGGAACATGGATCACGGACTTTCATTACATCCTAGCGGTAACGTCACGGAGACGCAGCAGGTTGATCTGCTAGTGATGGTAAAAGAAGAGGATATAAAAGAAGAGGGCGAATATGGTCACATGATTGCAATTCAACACGATGAAGAAAAACCCGTTGCAGAGCCTCTCTGTAAAACTGAAACCGACATTGAGACGGACATTGCAGAGTCCAACGTTACGAACACTGAAACGCCACAGACAACAGTGGAGGTTAACGTGAAGAAAGAAGAGGATGGAGTAGAGCAAGCTTATCTCCTGGGTAAGTAAGTCCTTTCAGATACCCCTAGAAAACACACACACACACACACACACACACACACACACACACACACACACACACTCACACACACACACTCAAATCATGCATTTGGATGACAAATTGTTTTGTGTTCAGATCAATGCTTTCCAAGTTACAGCCAGTTTTACGGGGGGAGGGGGGTGTCAATTTTGTTCTGCCCCTTTTTTTTTGTAAAAGTTTTACAAGCTCATTGCTCAAGAACTAAAATATGTATAGGAGGCTTAAATGTTGCAGGCTGGTGCATAAATAGGAATATTATATATGCAGTAAAATTTCCATGGGTGGTCTGGATGATCCTGCATGCATAGCAGCTTTCTCTACTGTGATTACCGTAGGTGCCTCTCATGCAGCGTTTATACGTCCTCCCTCGCTCCTCGGGCCTCGATCCTCACTGATCTACATAAAGAATGATGGGGGGGGGGGGGGGGGACAATGGGATAGTCTATCCAGTCTTCGTTATAGATCAGTGGGAACGCCCCTCGAGGATCGAGCATCGAGGATCGAGGAGGCATGTTGAGAGGCACCCCATGAGTTTGAAACGCTCCCTGCCCTTCAGCTACATATACAAGATGGCGTCTGTAGAGGGTGAAAAGTGTCCAGCATTCCACACTCAGCTTTTTGTCCATTTACGAGTGCCCCATCCAGGTACTCAAATTAGGTATTGTACGTGCGGAAGTGTACGATTTGAGACACCTTGAAAACTGGCATAACGGAAAGGTAGCATGTGACTCGTATCGATGTCTGAGTTTAGAACACATTTTATTTCTTGAAGACAAAGTCCATGAAAATGACTTTCTATTGAAAATGGCCAATTTAAACCTAGAAAGTATTATCCACAGACAGTAAATGGGTATTATCCTACCGTTTCAAACATAAGCTAACCATGAATGCTATTGAAGGCATTGCCACTTGTAAACAAAACTTAACGTTACACCATAGACAGCCATATATTCCATATATAGAAACAAATGGCATGCTTAATTGATATGGTTGTGAATGGGTCCTGGATTTGTTTTGCTTTGTTGATTGGCTGCTGTTAATGATGTATAATTATTATTACAATCGCAGATAAGAATTAACTACAAGGAACACTTTTGTGCCTAACAATTTTGTTTTTAAAACTGTATTCAATCCAGATATAACTCAGCAGAAGATCCATGGACAGAATGATGAACTCAAAGGAAGACTGCACCACTGCACCGTCTGCAGGAAGAGTTTCACGACGCAGACAGAACTCGTGCAACACCAGCTAACGCACTCGAAGACGAACAAAAAGCGCAAGCCGAACAGAAAGCGTAAGACTCGCAAAAAGTCCCATCAGTGTACCCAGTGCGATAAATCTTACTCGGCGTCTTCGTCTCTTCGACTGCACATGCACACACACACTGGAGTGTGGCCTCATAAATGCGATCAGTGCGGAAAAGGCTTCTCACAAATTCAACTCCTCGCAGTCCACTTGTTTACGCATTCGGGAGAGAAGCCGCACAAATGCGACGCATGCGGAAAAGCTTTCATACAGATCCGAAATCTGAAATCCCACATGTTGACGCACACCGGCGAGAGCCCTCACAAATGCGTCCAGTGCGGGAGAGCTTTTCCCACAAAGTCGGGACTCCAAGCCCACCTGGAGTCGCACGCGGGAGAGAAGGCTCACAAATGTGACCGGTGCGGAAAAGGTTTCACGCAGCTTTCGAATCTTAAAAAACATCTAGTCGTACACACGCGGGAGAAGGACCACACGTGCTCTGTGTGCGGGAGAGTGTTCGGATACATCTCGACTCTGAAATCGCACATGTTCACGCACGGCGGCAAAAGGCCTCACGTGTGTTCGCAGTGCGGAAAAGATTTTTTTCTACGTCAAGCTCTGAAAACGCACATGTTGGTGCACACCGCACAGAGGCCTCATAAATGCGTCCAGTGCGGAAAAGGTTTTACGCTTGCGTCGCAGCTTAAAGCCCACATGCAAACGCATACCGGAGAGAAGCCCCATGTGTGTGCGCAGTGCGGAAAAGCTTTAGCAACAATAGCGAATCTTAAGACCCATATGCTAGTGCACACCGGCGAGAAGGCTCACAAATGCACTCAGTGCGGAAAAGCTTTCGCGCTGTTTTCGAGTCTTAAAAAACACATGGTAGTACATACTGGTGAGAAGGATTATGTGTGTTCCAAGTGCGGAAAAGCGTTTGGACAACTTTCAACTCTGAAAAGCCATATGTTAACACATACAGAGGAGAAGCCTCATCAATGTATCCAGTGTGGAAAAGCTTATATCACAAGTGCAGGTCTCAAAACCCACATGCTAATTCACAGCGGAGAGAAGCCTCACGTGTGTGCCCATTGTGGAAGAGCTTATATACGAAAATCAACTCTTAAAATCCACATGCAAACTCACACTGGAGAGAAGCCTTATGAATGTCTCCAGTCTGAGAGAGCTTGCAAATCAAGTTCAACCCTTAACACCCAAATGTTGCCTCACACTGGAGTGAAAAGTTATAAATGTGTCCAGTGTGGAAACACGTTTATCTCAAGGTCAGGTCTTAGATCTCATATGCTAACTCACACTGGAGAGAAGCCTCATAAATGTGTCCAGTGTGGGAAAGCTTTTATACGAAAATCAACTCTTGAAATCCATCTGCAAACTCACACGGGAGAGAAGCTTTATAAATGTGTCCTGTGTGGAAAAGCTTTTATGTCACGTTCAGGTCTTAGAATCCATAAGCTAACTCACACTGGAGAGAAGCCTCATAAATGCGTTCACTGTGAAAGAGCGTTCAATCAAAGTTCGAGTCTTACGATCCACATGCGAATTCACACTGGAGAGAAGCCTCATAAATGTACGCAGTGCGGAAGAGCTTTTAAGCAGGTGTCAAGTCTTAAAATCCACATGCGAACTCATACTGGAGAGAAGCCTCATAAATGTCTTCACTGTGGAAGAGCATTTAATCAAATTTCAACCCTTAAAACCCACATTCGAACTCACACCGGAGAGAAGCCTCATAAATGTGCCCAGTGTGGAAAAGCTTATGTCTCAACAACAGGTCTTCGGACCCACATGCTAATTCACACGGGAGAGAAGCCTTATGAATGCGCCCAGTGTGGGAAAGCGTTTAATCAGAATTCAACACTTAAAACCCACATGCGAACTCACACCGGAGAGAAGCCTCATAAATGTAACCGCTGTGAAAGAGCTTTTAAACAAAGGTCAGCTCTAAAAATCCATATGAAAACTCACACTGGAGAGAAGCCTCATAATGTGTGCAATGTGGAAAAAGATTTTCTGGAATGGACAGTTTAAGGGAAAAAAAACAAAACAAAAAAAACCATGCACGGTTACACATACTGAACAAAATCCTCATGAATGTGTCCAGTGTGTAAAAAACATTTAAAACTTTCAGCATACTGTATCTCAAATCCACAGTGTTGTACACAATTGCCCTTATTTATCAACTGAGCATAGAAACCATAGACGGTAAAAGATATGGACAGAGCTATCACGTAGACGTCAGCAGAGACCAATGAAGCAAATTTCAACCGTTTTCCTGTTGGGCTGCTTGCCTTTCTGCGCAGCCTCAGGGATGTAGATGTGACGTAGGCACGTAGTCTGACCTTTGGCAACGCTTTACTCTACGGACGCATGTGCATTACCTAACTCACGTCACTTTAGCATTGTCTTTGGAAAAAAAGTGTAGTACTCGGGCGGTAAGACAGTTACGAGGTTATGACGCCAATCGCACAATGTTGTATTACTCCGAAAATAGAAAAACTTTGTACAAAGGCTTAAAAATGCTTCAGCTGCAACGGTATTTGATGTGAAAGTGGCGCCAACATTCAATGGGGTTTCAATGGAATGGCTAGCTGGAACTGTTCTCAGAACCAGAATCAGTTGTATTGGCCAGGTAACAGTAAAAGAATAAGGGCAGTTAGCTATGTATAAACAGAGAGGGTTAAAGCGGAGCGAGAGGCGCAAACGTTCGACCATTTCCGCGTTCTGTTATCGCAAAGGGGAGGGGGGGGGGCGAAATCCCCCTTTAAGCAGACCTAGAAAGTGCCGTTACATTTGAACTGAACTGTTTGCCAATCGATATCCCACTATGACGTCTTTCCTTAAGCAGACAGGAACTGTTCGAATTTTGCTTCCATAGAGATGCATTATGTTGCTCTTATCTTGTCAGTAATGAAGGATCTTTGGTATAAATTCAATGTGAATTGAATTTACAACTGAGTTTAAAAATCACGCGCGTGAGACGTGAACGCATCTTGAGATGTTTCCAGAGCCGCGTCTAAAGTGTCTGCTCAGCAGGTTGGTACAACTTCAAGAATCTCCATACAGTGCTGTTGTTCACTGGGTGTTTGACTAGTATAATCTTTCTATGTTTTTTTTTTTTTTTATTATTATTACTTTTTAAACACTTTTTTTAAACTATTGGCCTTTCATGCCGTTGCGTACTTTTTCCTTCAGGCATGCAAACTCCTCACCTTTCGGCGAAATTCGCCGTTTTGAATCAAAAATAGGTGACTTACATGATTCGTGCAGATCCGATGAGAAAATATTTGGGGGGGGGGGGGGGGGGGTCGGGTCAAGGTGAATTGAATTTACAACTGAGTTTAAAAATCATGCGCAGACGCTAACGCATCTTGAGGTGTTTCCAGAGCCGCATTTAAAACATGTCTGATCAGCAAGGGATGCGTGAATGTAGCCCCTATGCGTTTAATACGCGCACGCCAAGTATAGCCTCCCTGTTGTGAGCGCAGATAGATGCGTCTCAGGTGGAATAGTGATTCTGGACAGATGGAGGAGAGATGCCGAGGGATTTCACAGGTGGGCTAGTTGAAACTTTCAACTTCTATTAGAAAAAGACGCTGAGTGAAGCAACGGGCATAGGTGGTTTTCTTCTAATGTTATGAAAGTCAGCGAAATTAGACAGAAATGTAGACATAACGAGTTCTTTTGATGAAGAATATACGTGCAGTTTCAACCATCTAGATCGGCAAAAGGTGAAGCAAAAAGGCAGACTTTATCAGTATATCAAAGGCTAATGTGACAGTTGAATTAAATGCTCATAAACTGGTCTGGTTTGTTTTGTCCGGAGACGTAGTTGATTGACATGCTAATGCTGTCTTTAAGAAACGTGGGCCCTGTTACTCGAAGCACACTGCGCATAGACCTTACGCAAAGCCTACGCAAAAGATATGCAACTCAAATGATTAACGTAGCCAAAAAAAGTTGCGACTGCTTCAGACCACACACGTAACCGTTTGAGTGTGTGTGACTTGCGACAAGTTTCAGTTACACCCGGATCATTACGAGATCGTAAGCCATGCGTAAGCGTAACGTACATTTACATTTGATTGTCGAGTTTCAGGACCCTGATCAGTAGCCTAGTCTGTGCCTACAGGTAGCCTACAGTTTAACATGTAATATGAAGACAGTTCACATAACTTTATTGGTTGGTTAAACACACTAACACAATATAAACCACAGTAGCCTAGGCTGCATATTAAAACGTTTAAAAACAATTTGAAAAAATAAAGCCTATCTACCCTATTTTATATAATGATATTAGTTTGAAATAGTGTGTCTCAAGCAAGTTTATTGATTACCTGGTTTAGTCCAACAAATATTCAGACTTATAGTTTAAAGGGACACTTCACCGATTAGCATTAAGCTTTGTGTCTTTAGAAAACCAGTCATGTTTTTGAATGGTCGTGCATCATTCCCTCAGTTTGCCTTGAGATGGGAGAAATACGGATTTCAGTGAAACCCATGAATAGGACTTCCTGCTTTCAATGATGTAAAATGATGATTTTTACATCATTGAAAGCAGGAAGTCCAACATTGAAATCAGTATTTCTCCCATCTCAAGGCAAACTGAGGGAATATGCATGACCATTCAAAAACATGACTAGTTTTCTAAAGATACAAAGCTTAATGCTAATCGGTGAAGTGTCCCTGTCCATTAGGCCTATGAAATCATCAGAAAAGAAAGCGGGTCCCTCACACTTTGGAAGATTTTGTCCTTTTTTTTTTTTTTTCCGCGGGGGGGGGGGGTCGGAAAAGAGTCTCACCTTTTTCACCCCTGACCAGTTTGCATGCCTGTTCCTTGTGTGTTTTGTGTTTTCCACCTATTATTATTATTATTATTATTTTTGTATTGTTTACTTTTTAAGCTGTTATTTAACTGTGGCCCTTCTATGCCGTCAGTAGCTATTCCTGTTTGCTCTTGTTAGTCTGAAGCACATTGATTGACCTCTGACCGGTATGCAATGCAGTATACAGTATATAAATAAAGTTCATTTGACTTGGCTTTAATATACATTTATATTGTATCAGTGTAAATATGCAGGAAATGCAGTATATAAATAAAGTTCATTTGACTTGGCTGTAATTTGTATCAGTGTAAATATGCAGGAGATGTGGTTATTTGCATGTCCCTTTTATGTCAGGCTAGTAGGCTCTATTTTATGTTTCACCAGGTGCATTATTATGATTAGTAGTAGTAGTATTAAGCCCTATTTGTTTCTATAAGGAGTATTATTATTAGTAGTAGTATTATAGTTGCCCATGGCTATCTTCTAGCATGACTGCCCCAGAAATGTTTCGTCAGGGCTTTGGGGAGCGGATGCTAACTATTTGGTCTTGGGTAGCTTATTTTTTCCAGAAACATGCTGCTTGTTTTTCCTCCCTTAGGTTACATATTTGCATATTGTGACAAAAACATGTAGTCTAAATGTAGGTGTAAGGTATCATTTTAATTGCACAGCTTTCCATATTGTATGATGTTTAACCCTTAAGTGCTCAAACAGCTCAGCATGGATGCACACATTGCCAAAGCAAGGCAAGTAGCCTAATTCAACATTAATGCGCTTATAGTACCTCCTGTCACAGCAGCTTAATGTGGGATAACGTGCATTGATGATTCTGTCATAGCGCCACTCTCCTGGATATTGTAATTGACCTAATTATTGTTGGACCACCATCTCTTTCAATTTAACTTGTCATGAATATTAAGAAAATACTTAATATCCCCCCCCCTTAAACAACTGTATTAAAAATCAAATATGTCTAATTTACAACGTTAATGATGAAATCTAAGTGACTCCAAACAGTTGAACAGTGGTGTGTGTGGGTTTTTTTTTTTTACTTGCCTTTTTTAAGAATGGCTGTAGTGAAACTCCTCTCCAAGCGGTGGCAGCAATGCGTAGATGTCTGTTTGTGTCTGTTTGGTTTGCCAACCACGAGGAAGATCGTTCACCTAGGAAATTGTGCACTGAGTTCAGTGTTGTTGCTTCAAGAATAGTAAATGAAACTCGGGTATGAACACTTTTTCCCCCGTTTTATGCGACCTAAATCGCAGGTTAACTGATCTCCGTGTGCAGAGTTTAATTAAGTTAAGGTTACGGTGTTTGGACACAATTACAGTGGCCGATTTCTTGATCTCATAGTCTACAGTAAAACGTGTAGGCTCCACTTGAACATTAACGGTAGTTAACATAAAGTGATGCACAAGCCATTCGCCAATTAATCATTTTATGTTGTTATGTTGAGCTGTCTTGCAAAAAGAGAACCGATCTCGAAAGGCTATTGTTTTTGTGTTACTCTGACTATATGCTACACAGGCAACTTTGAATGAGATCATCGTAGGCTACGTGGAACATGGATCACGGACATTCATTCCATGCTGACGATAACGATAACGGTAACGTTACGGAAATGCAGCAGGTTGATCTGCTGAGAGTGATCGTGAAAGAGGAAGATATAAAAGAAGAGGGTGACTATGGTCACATGATTGCAATTCAACATGATGAAGAAAATCCCTTTGCAGAGCCTCTCTGTAAAACTGAAACCGACATTGAGACGGACATCGCAGAGTCCAACATTACGAACACTGAAACGCCACAGACACAACACAACACAACAGTGGAGGTTAACGTGAAGAAAGAAGAGGATGAAGAAGAGCTAGCTCATCTCCTGGGTAAGTGAGTGTTTTTTTTTCAAATACCCTTAGAAAACACACACACACACACACACACACACACACACACACACACACACTCACTCATACGTTTGGCATTTTGACTATTGCATAGCGACTTTGTTTTTTGTAGAGATGCTCCGATCAGCATTTTTGGGGCCGATCACCGATTACCGATCACCAAAATCATGATCGGCCGATTGCCGATCACTGCCGATCACAGAATGGCAGGGGAATGAGAGTCTTTTAACAATAGTCTAATAGAGTTTGCATCATTTGTAGAAATTAAACTAACTATGAATTAATGTAAGTGGCATAGAAGACAGTAGTCCTATAGGCTAGTCAAGATGTTGAAGAACAACCATTTATCGATTTGTATTTGGAAAATTACTGTAAATAACTTTGGCCATCTCTTCCAAATATGCAGCGAGACATAAAATGATTTCATACAAGGAGGGGGTCAGGCAGACCAACACACATCACCTAAATGGGATGGGTCCAAATTACATTGCCTAGGCTACTTGAAAAGTACAGCCTTTAAATACACTGACTACATTAGATGAAAAACGTGTTACATCAAAACCTACTGCCACAAAGTGCAAAACTATGGCTTTTTCTCTGTTCCAAATCCCCAAAAAAGAAACAATTTAAGCTACTGTAAGCAATAAATTGCTAGCCTTTTTTCTTTTGGAATCCCCCATGATTGAAACATGCCGTTAAATGCCACCAGTTTGAGTCAATAAAGTGCACTGTTAAGCTAGCAGGGACATTGGACAGGCGTCTGCGCTTGGGAAGCTATTACTCTATTCTTCAGCTTGTCAATGTAGGCTACACTGTTTGGTAACACGGGGAGATACACATTAGTATTTCATGCCTGCGGGGTCATATCGTGGATCAAGGCAGGTTAGGGCCGACTTACATTGCACGATGTTGCCATGTCGGCGAATAAATATCCAAAGTCGGGACAGAAATCATGGCGCGGCGCGCTCCCGTAAACTCGTTGTAAGGTGTCCATTAGCGGTTGTAAGCCAGTCGGAGTCTTTTTCTAGTTTTGCCGTTACGACAATATCAAACATGTCTGATATTATCGCCTGTCTGCATAGTCTGTGACTAGTTTGTGACTTAAAACTCTATGATTTGTCTTGTTTTAGATGTGAGAGTCTGACTGTCTTTCAAAAATCTTTTAGGCTACAAATATTTGCAAAATCGTAACTACTGTATAAGGAGGGCTTTATCCTCCACAACGAGGTTGTTCGTGGAGGCAAATTAATTCTGAACGTGATGTCTTTCCATCTCTTATTATCCCTATGGTTAGTAGGCCTACAGTCGGCTGATTCAAGGGTGGGGACGTTGGCTGGTTTAGTTTCTCATACCCGACATATTCAGTTGTCCGTCAGTGGTGTTAAAACTTCGTTGGTGGCTTCCACCTCGAGGGATTTCAGCACGACATACATTGCAAATGGTATTTTACACTGAACCTTTAGCCTACTCATGTTTGTCACTGCAAGCTCCTCTACTCTAGGCTACTGTTGTGTGCCTGTGCGCCGCGCCTGGAGGTGGAAAAAAGTCACGGAAGTAATTTAGGTCACACGATCGGCTTTTTTGATCGGCGCTTTTGGGCTTCACCGATCAAGGCATTTTTAGCCAATATCGGCCGATCATGATCGGCAGCCGATCGATCGGAGCATCTCTAGTTTTTTGTGAAGTTCCGTAGAATCCATGCAGTGCCTGACAGTAAGGGCATTTTAACGCTCTGCGGCGACTCTTGAGATGTAGCTGGCTCTTCCAGCATAACTGCAGAAATGTTTCGTCGGGGGTTCGGAGAGTGGATGCTTACTATTTGGTCTTGGGTTGCTTCTTTTGGGCTTATTTTCAGAAACCTGCAGCTTGTTTTTCCTTGTGTGACCTGGCAGCCCTGAGGCTAGCACACACACACACACACACACACACACACACACACACACACACACACACACACACACACACACACACACACACACCTCTAAATACTAACAATAGATTTAGTCATTTTAAGTCACAGACATGGCAAAACATCACATAAAAATGTATGCAAAGCCTACTAACAACTATACTTCTTTGATTCAGTCGTCTGGTTGAAGCAGGGAAATATTGTATACAAAGTAGCATATTCGGCTATCCTATCATAGTCCAGGACTCTAAAGTGCAACCAATTTAATCACAAATGCAACCAAAATGGTTAAGGGTGCGAATAAAAATGTTTCGCACTGGTTCACCTAACACCATAAGGGTAAGCGCCTGGACTTGTCCTCACAGCCTGGCCACATAATGGCTTTTTTAATTTAATTATTTATGTTATTACCAAAGATTCTAGAACAGAGCTCTGTTCTAGAATCTTTGGTTATTACTTTATTGGAATCATTTATCCCCATCCACTTTTGCACTGTTTTGATGCATTTTTTTTTTTTTTAAATACGTTTCTGTGGTAACTCTTCCAGAACATATGCATCATTCTAAGTTTCTGTGGTAACTCTTCCAGAACATCTGCATCATTCTAAGTTTCTATGGTAACTCTTGCAGGTGTGCCGGACCATGCGTATGCAACCCAACAGAAGATCCATGGACAGAATGATGAACTCCACCTGCAACATGAAGGAGGTCTGTACCACTGCCCCGTCTGCAGGACAAGCTTCACGGCACTGGGTGAACTCGAGAAGCACCAGCAAACGCACTCTGTTGGTGTGAATGCAAAGCAGACGTTTCAGGAGAGTTCCCAGAGTGTTCCCAAAACGTTGTTTGTCCCAGCCTCGTCCCTTCAACTGCAGGTGCTCACGCACGCTGCAGTGAACGCTCATCAGTGTCCGCAGTGCGGCGTGGCGTTTACACACATCCGACTCCTCAACTCGCACATGCTCACACACACCGGAGAGAGGGCTCATCTGTGTGTCCAGTGCGGAAAAGCGTTCATGACCAGTTACGCTCTCAAAAGACACGTGCGGACACACAGCGGCGAGAAGGCGCACAAATGTGCCCAGTGCGGAAAAGGTTTTGCGCAATTCTCGAATCTCAAAAAGCACCTGGTGGTGCACGCGCGGGAGAAGGACTACACGTGCACGGTGTGCGGAGAAGTGTTCGCGCAGCTCTCGGCCGTGAAGGCGCACATGCGGACGCACGGCGGAGAGGACAAGGACTTTGACTATTTCCACGCGTGCGACCAGTGCGGGAAAGCGTTCGCGTACCTCTCGGATCTGAAGTCCCACATGCCCGTGCACACCGGAGAGAAGCCTCACAAATGTGCGCAGTGCGGACAAAGTTTTTCGCAGCGGTCAACTCTCGCAGTGCACGTGCAAACGCACACGGGAGAAAAGCCCCATCGGTGTCTCCTGTGCGGGAAAGGTTTCGCGTTCGGCTCGCTTCTCAACAACCACATGCAAACTCACACGGGACAGAAGCCCTATAAGTGCGTTCAGTGTGGAAGAGCTTTTACTCTGAGATCAACGCTAAAAATCCACGTGCGAACTCACACCGGAGAGAAGCCCTATGAATGCGTCCAGTGTGGAAAAGCTTACATATCGAGATCGGGTCTCAGGGTCCATTTGCGAACTCACTCGGGCGAGAGGCCGCATCAGTGTGTTCAGTGTGGAAAGGCTTTTATACAGATGTCAACTCTTAAATCCCATCTGCAAACTCATAGCGGAGAGAGGCCTTACGAGTGTATCCAGTGTGGAAAAGCTCTTACGTCAAGCTCAGGGCTTAGAATCCACATGCAAACTCACACTGAACAGAAGCCTCATACATGCGTTCAGTGCGGAAGAGCTTTTAAACAGATTTCGGTTCTTAAATCCCACATGCGAATTCACACCGGAGAGAAACCCTATAAATGTATCCTGTGTGGAGTCGCGTACACCTCTAATGCAAATCTTAAAACCCACATGCTAAGTCACACCGGAGAGAAGCCTCATGAATGTGCCCAGTGTGGAAAAGCTTTTAAACAGGTGTCAAATCTCAAAAGCCACATGCTAACACACACTGGAGAGAAGCCTCATAAATGTGTCCACTGTGGAAAAACTTTCATTCAAATTTCAACCCTCAAAACCCACATGCTAACTCACACCGGAGAGAAGCCTTACAAGTGTGTCCAGTGCGGAAGGGAGTTTAGTCAGATTTCAACTCTTAATACCCACTTGCAAACTCACAGCGGCGAGAAGCCTTTTAAATGTACCCAGTGTGGAAAAGCTTACATCTCAAAATCAGGCCTCAAGAAACATGTAATGAATCACACCGGAGAGAAGCCTCATAAATGCGTCGAGTGCGGAAGAGCTTTCATGCAAAGTTCGACTCTTAAAACCCACGTGCTGACTCACACAGGGGAGAGGCCTCATAAATGTAGCCGGTGCGGAAAAGCTTTCATGACAAGTTCGGGTCTTAATAACCACACGCTAGTTCACACCGGAGAGAAGCCTCATGTATGTGTCCAGTGCGGAAAAGCTTTCGGTCAAAATTCAGTTCTGAAAGTCCACATGCGAACTCACACCGGAGAGAAACCTCATAAATGCGCTCAGTGTGGAAACGCTTACAACTCCAGTTCCGGTCTTAAGAAACACATGCTGATACACACCAGAGAGAAGGCTCACAAATGTGTCAAGTGTGGGAGAGGATTTACAGACATGTCAAATCTCAGATCCCATATGCAAGTTCACACCGGAGAGAAGCCTTATAAGTGTGTCCAGTGTGGAAAAAGTTTCACACACCCCTCGACTCTTAAAGGCCATTTGCAAACCCACACCGGAGAGAAGCCTCATAAATGTGTTCACTGTGGAAGAGCTTTCAATGAGAAGTCAACCCTTAAAATCCACATGCGAACTCACACCGGCGAGAAGCCTTATAAATGTACCCAGTGTGAGAGAGCTTACATCTCAAATTCCGGGCTTAAAATCCACATGCGAACTCACGTTGGAGAGACGCCTCGTTAATGTGTCGTGTGTGTGGAACGGTTTTTCTACAGATTTCAACACTTAGTGTGGAATAGGTTTTTCAGTTATATGGACAGTTCATAAAAATAAAAAAAATCTTAAGTTTACTGGCCAGAGGCCTCATAAATTACTTACTCTGAAAATACACGTCTATTCACCTTATTCCTTAACCCGGAAATCTGTACTGTTTTCAACTTGATTCTGTTTACATGTACGCTAACTAGAATATGCTTCGACTTAGATTTCTTTCGAAATGTTGACAATGCTGCCCTCAGCATGGAAATACTACATAATATATAACCAATATAAAATCGAAATGTCTACCTTTTATATGCGTTATGATATGTTAAGCACTGTAAACCGTCACGTTAAAATAGATACAACGCAGCTTCGCCGGAAATAGATAACCGTTTTCTGAATGCTGAGGTGTCATGGTGACGCCCATTGTTGGCTACGGAATATTGTGAATAAACCACCAGAGTGCCCTGTGTGCAGAAGCATTCCGATCATCCAACAGTAACCGTGAGCTGATTTACACTAGACACATCAGAGAGAAGGTTTATAAATGTGAACATATTTCACAATTTTTTAAGTCTTAACTAGAAAAGCACTCCGAGAGCACAGACCTCCGCCTGTATTGTTCTTCCTAGGTTGTGATAACATTTGAACCTAAACTATTCAGATCGCCACCACGTGGCCATACCATGCCATTACAACACTAAGCGAAAAATATAAACGCCTCCGTTTACGGATCACTCCCAAAATGTAATCGTTTCTTCATTGGGTCATTTCTGACCTTCCCTGAAGATTTAATTGAAATCCATACATTACTTTTTGAGTTATCTTGCTAACAAACAGACAGACACACACACAAACAGACAGACAAACCCTGGTCCCTGATGAAAGCATAACCTCTTTGGCGGAGTTAACTAGAAAAACACTCAGAGAGCACAGACCTCCGCCTGTATTGTTCTTCCTAGGTTGTCATACATTTGAACCTTAACTATTCAGATCGCCACCACGTGGCCATACCATACCATTACACCGCTAAGCGAAAAACAAAAACGGCTCCGGAATTCCGACGGTGATACGGATCAGTTCCAAAATGTAATCGTTTCGTCCTTGTGTCATTTCTGACCTTCCCTAAAAATTACATCGAAATCCATCCATCACTTTTTGAGTTATCTTGCTGACAGACAGACAGACAGACGAAAACATAATAACTGTAAGCTGATTCACACTAGACATGCCTCAACTTAACCAGCAACTCCAAGTACAGTACAACTTTACCACTGAGTTCCACAACCCCGAGAGAACTTGGAGAAAGCTTGAGCAAAACGTACACTGTCAGTGTGAATGAAAAGCAGAACTCAATACTTGCACACACTGGAGAAAAGCCTCTTAAATGTGCCCAAAAACTCAACTCGCCACTCAAGCAGAACATTGAAGGCAGAATCCCAAAGAAATGCGGTCATTGTGGAAAAGCATTTACAATATTCACTCTACTGGCAAAATCCCACAGAAATGCGTCTACAACATTCACACTACTAGTAAAATCCCACAGAATTGCATCTACAACATTCACACT
This sequence comes from Sardina pilchardus, assembly GCF_963854185.1. Taxonomy (NCBI): domain Eukaryota; kingdom Metazoa; phylum Chordata; class Actinopteri; order Clupeiformes; family Clupeidae; genus Sardina; species Sardina pilchardus. The sequence continues at coordinate 8,727,506 of NC_084994.1, forward strand.
ACTAGCGAAATCCCACAGAATTGCATCCTCAACATTCACACTACTAGCGAAATCCCACAGAATTGCATCTACAACATTCACACTACTAGCGAAATCCCACAGAATTGCATCTACAACATTCACACTACTAGCGAAATCCCACAGAATTGCATCCTCAACATTCACACTACTAGCGAAATCCCACAGAATTGCATCCTCAACATTCACACTACTAGCGAAATCCCACAGAATTGCATCTACAACATTCACACTACTAGCGAAATCCCACAGAAATGCATCTACAACATTCACACTACTAGCGAAATCCCACAGAATTGCATCTACAACATTCACACTACTAGCGAAATCCCACAGAAATGCATCTACAACATTCACACTACTAGCAAAATCCCACAGAATTGCATCTACAACATTCACACTACTTAAGCCCCATGTGCTTGCGCACACTGGAGAGAATCCTCGTAAATGTATTGTATGTGGGGAAAAAAACCCAGTCATATGCTTCTCACCGCTTCTATGGTGGCAATATGACCCCCCTGATAAAAAAAAAAACAGTCACATGGTTCAGTTTTCTCAAATTAAGATATTGTGAAAGACCTCCTCTGCAGTGTAGAATGTGATTCTCTTCGTGTATTTTTTTTATATATATAAGATGAATGCATTTTCATGTCATTGTAAATTAACTAAAATAAATGCAATCTATTTTTTTTTTTACACTATAGCCAAAAGAGCCAGCATAAATGTGTCCAGTGTGGAACAGCTTTTGCACAAATTCTGTATTTTAAAGCCCACATGTATCTCAGTTGCACACCTCATAACCTGCAAGCCTCATGTGTTCCCGTGACAACAAGACAAACAAACAAATTTACAAATAAAAACAAGACAAAAATGCCGGACGGAGCGGCGTAATCGCCAGCATTCCCAAGACACCAAGACAGACAAACAAACACAAATCAAATAAATAAATAAAAGCAAACAAAATCAGAAAAGTCCACGCCAACTTAGTCCAATTGACTGCATCAGTAGACGGCCGAGAAAAGTCCCAGGGCAATGATGACGCACAGCCCCGTAGCTGATCAGACCAACCCGGCGGAATTCAAAGTCGCTAGGCAGGTCGTCTGGAGAGCAGAAGCACCAAGCAGCTTTACTTGGGTGGCAGGATGTTACTGTGTTTTTCCTCACAGCACCTGGTAACTGCCGTTGCAGAGGCTTTACTTGGGTGGCAGGACAGGGTGAGAAAGCGTGTAGACCCCCAAAGCCCACAAGCCTGTATCTCACTTGCACACCTCGTAACCTGCAAGCCTCATAAATGTGCCCCAAAACAGTTGTATTCTTCTCGTTGCTTATTTGACCCTCTGACAAAAACAGTCACATGGTTAAATTTTCCCAAAATGAAGATATTGTGAAAAACCATAAACAAGCTTTTAAAGGTTGAAACCATACCATCCCGTTAGCAAAATGTTTGTTTGTTGTAATTGAGTCTAAGATCTCCTCTGCACTGTAGAATGTGATTCTCTTCATGTGAGCTTTCGTCTGTAAGACGAATGAATTTTCATGTCATTGTAAAATAAGCTACAATAAATGCAGTTATTTTTATTCCAATAAAAAGTGTGCTTTTGTTGTCATTGCACATTTGCAATACATTTCATATTTCTAGTTGATCTGATATCCTCCTCTGGATCCCACCTCCTCCGGATGCACTGAACGCTGACGACACGGGTTCGATTCCCGCCCCGTGGTCCTTTCCTGATCCCAGCCTGACTCTCTCTCCCACTCACCTCCTGTCATGATTACAGGCATTAAAAGCATCCAAAACTGCAGATCTAATCAGTTCAGACTCTCTCTTTGTCTCACTCACACAAGACCAGACAGTAAACCTGTGCTGATTCCCAGTTAACCATGACCCATGGATTACCACAGGTCCCTATGTGCTGGTTACTGAGAGGAAGAACTGGACAGATGCTCAGAGATACTGCAGAGAGAAACACACAGACCTGGCCAGTGTGAGGAATCAGACAGAAAATTACCAGATAGAGGAAGTTAGTGGAGAAAGACGTGCCTGGATTGGTCTGTTCAGAGCTAACTGGTCAGAGTGGTTTGTAAAAGTACTTTGTAAAAGAGTTTGTAGACTAAACCTACGCATACATCTTAAATAGTATATTTGTATCTCTAATAGTTTCACAACTACAGCCCTTTGAAGCTTCGGGTCATTTTAAGCATTGTGGTGAACAATCCTTTTTGTTCAGCTTGCAGCATTATTGGCTCTTTTGGTATTTCACACCCATTTGTGAAACTATGTTAATAGATGAATATAAATAAAACATTATTATTATTATTATTATTATAAGTTGAAACATAATGCTCATGACATGCATTTTAAAGACTTTTAGTTTTAGTTTTAAAGGAAACTAGAATACTTTATGTAGCCTAAATTCTAGCATATGTTAAAATTAAGACACTGTTAAGACAAAATGGTCAACCAAAGTAAAAAAAAAACAAACAAAACTTAAGTCTGGCATATTCAGGTAGATGATCTTTATTGTACAGTATAATAAGACAAGGTTAAAACAGGTCAGACCCTCCAACATGAGGGAAACTCATGACGTAGAAGTCCGGCCATGTATTGGTTCAATTTATGTGCTTAGCACAAGTAATTTCACGAAACTAGCTTATTACCTGGCTTAAAGGCTGCATCAGCAATTACGAAATCCCCCTTTATGCAGTCTTATTTGATGTATTTGCCCCCTTTATGCAGTCTTAATTGATGTCCAGTGCTGTGAAAAAGTATTTGCCCCCTTGCTAATGTTGACTAAAAAGAGGAATATGGCGTTTGGTTGAGGTGCGCACATCCACAGAAACACTAATCCAGGTGCCGGACAAAAGTGGTAGACAATGTGAATAAAAAGTGTATTTTGGAGCTTATACCCAGTGTGCGGATCAATCAATCACATTAAAAAGAGGAATATAAAATCATCTTTTGGACATTGATCCTCATGTTTTTTTCCAGTTAGCCTGTTTGATTTGCATTGAGCTCAATGAGCGTCAAACAGTCAAACACATGGTGAAGGGTATGTGATGATGTGGGGCTATTTTAATTCCAAAGGCCAAGGAACTATCAGGATGCATAATATCCTGGATCCATGAAATAGCTGGCCTTCCTCTATGGGAATTTAACATAGGGGGGCAAATACTTAATAAGAAAAACATTAATTTATTTAAGATACATTCTTCATTCACAAAGAACATTAGTGTCCTTAAAGGTTGGATTTTTACTCCTTTTTCAAATTCAGGCATGAAGATCAATTTCCAAAAGATGACTTCATATTCCTCTTTTTAGTCAACATTAGCAAGGGGGCAAACACTTTTTTCACAGCACTGTATGTCGTCTTATTTGTTATTTTAGATGTATTTCAGTTTGCTTGTTTGTTTGTTGAATGAATTATGAAACACAATAAAAAAAAAACTTTGATAACAAAAAAAAATGACAATTTTTATTTTTATTCTGCCCCATGCTCCTTTTCAAGAAAATGCTCGGTGACCCGGTCGTACCAGCTGGGCGTCTTCTCCAGGGACTTGACCAGTGACCTCTCGACGGCCAGCAGAGCTAAGCTGCTCCCACAGCCCTGGCCCGCGGTGTTGCGGCTGTGGGACTTGAGACGCTCTAAACAGGAGGAGCTCCCGTCTACCGCTGCAGACGCGACTCCGATCGTTGCCACTAACGAGAACAGTTTGTAAAGCTGCGGCATGGCGCTGTCCAGCTCCATGTCTTTAAGGAACGCCAAGTAATCGCACAGCTTTCCCCGGTCGCCCTGCAAGTCCCGGTTGGAATACAGGACTTTGAGTTCAGACCTCAGTCTCCCTGAGTTGAAGTGACGACCGTAATTCTTCAGGACACTCTGGAATGCCTCCTCTGGAAACGCCTGTGTCATGTCATCAAACTTCCCCGGATTGGCTAACTCCAAGAAGAGCATGCTCTCCAAATTTGCAAAGCGCTGAGGGATCTGCTCCGCCATGATGTGGAGGACGACCGCGTACAGAGTCCTGTAGCGCCCCTGCGGATCCGCCGGTTGGGTCCGCCGCCGCCGGCAACGCTTTCTCGCGGGCTCGTCTCGAGGGTCTGACGTGAGATCTGCCGCTTTGGCGTAGACGGCTTGGAAAGCCCCCTCGGACGACTTCTCCTTGACAAACGCAAGAAGAGACTCGATTCTTTTCTTGCAGTAAAGGACGTCCATAGCCCTCTGCTGGACTGCATCAAAGACCGCGTCAGCCTCAGAGAAGATGTGTTCGAATGTGTACAACATGAAGACAAACTCGAAATCCTCCAGATTCCTCACAAAGCTTTTGGCACAGTAAAGTGAGTCATCGTCCACTGTCGTATCTGCAATGATGTCATCAAATGTCTGCAGGAGGACGTCGTAGTTGTTTGCCACAGTGCTCACTATACGTGATGTGAAATTCCATTGAGTACAAGCGTTTCCGGGCAACCTCGAACGGCCCGCAGACTCCAGAAAAGACATCCTCTTTGTGGATTTTGAGAAAAATGTGGCAATCCCAGAGAGAGACGCAAAAAACATTCTGCACTCGGGCAGGCACTTAGCGCCCTGCGACAGCACCAGATTCAGCCTGTGTGCATAGCAGTGCACAAACATTGCACTGGGAGCCATTTCTTTCACTTTGGCCTGAAGACCATTGAGAGCCGAAGGCAGGACAGCAGCCCCATCGTAGGTCTGTGCCACGAGCTTCTCCTTAAAGTTGTAGTCCTGCATGTTCTCTATCAACACATCAAAAACGGACTGAGCATCTCGGCCCTCGGGTGCGCCGAAAAATCCAATAAAGCGCTCCTGAATTTTACCGGCAGCGTCCACGTAGCGGACGATGACCGAGAGTCGGGCACGGCAGGACGCGTCAGTCGTTTCATCCACCTGCCACCCAAAAAAGGGAGCATCCTGAATTTCATCTCTGATCTCGTCGGAGATGGTGGCGGCGAGAGCGGAGATCAGGTCGTTCTGAATGGTATGGGACGTGCCCGAAAACACGGTCGAGGACTCGAACTGCGTGGACAGAACAGGGTCGTATTTAGCTAACGTTTCGGTGAACTCCCTGTAGTTCCCCTTGTTGGGTGATTCGCTGCTCTCGTCGTGGCCCCAGAATGACAGCTCCTGACGCCCGAGCAAGGACGTCACGTCAATCAGGCGGTTTAGGAAGGCCCTGTTTTGTTTGACCGTCTCGTTATGTTTGGCCACTTGAACGCGGGCACCTTCGCTGTTGGCATGCTCGACCCTCAGCCTACCCATGCAGCTTAATCTCGCGCTGGCACTCACGTGTTCGTTGCTCTTCTCGTGCCTTTTGTACGCTCGGTCGAAGTTAGACAGATCTCCGAAGCCCACCTTTGACCAAACCACGCATCCGTGAGGCGATTTCATCAAGAGGCACGGCCAGCAGTACATTTTCTTTGTCACGGCGCTTGCGGTCAGCCAGCTGACTTTGTCGTACCAGGAGAGCTGAAAGGACCTGTTCCTCTGCCCAATCTTCTGCACTAAATCGATCTTGGGCGTGGCTCTGCCCTGCTCTTTAATTCGAAGTTTCTCCTCGTGAGGAAGGCTTTCGAATGGCATCGCCAAAATCAGGTCGACGATATTAGCACTGTCTGCCATCGTGCGAAGTTTGACTTTAAGGTAGGAACTGTGTATAAAAGCTCCGCCGTAGTGGATAGATTTACGAGGCTTATCTCCAGTGTGTGTTGCCATGTGGGTGTTGAGACTTTGGGAATTTTCAAACGCTTGCTCACAACGAGCACATGCATATGGCTTTTCCAGGAGAGCATGGTTTTGCATGTGGCGTTTAATATTTCTCGCTGTTGTAAATGTCTTCCCACAGTGAGTACATTCATACGACGTTTTGCCGCTCGTGTTCTGCTTTTTGTTCTGCTTTTCGTTCTGCTTGTCGTTCGCACCAACAGAGTGCGTTTGCTGGTGTTCCTCGAGTTCTCGCAGGGCTGTGAAAGTCCTCCTGCAGATGATGCATTGGTACAGACAGTGTAGCAGTCTGCCTGTGAGTTGCAGGTTGAGTTCATCACTCTGTCCATGTGCCTCCTGTTGCTTCATGGGTGGGTGTCCTGACGCACCTGTAAGAGTTACCATAGAGACATAGAATTAGAATGAATTGATTGCATACTCTGTGATCAATTTATCTAAATCAGAGGTGGCGATCCACATGCGGCTCTGCCTCCTGTTGTGCAGCTCGCGGCTAATCAAACATGTTCTCACTTCTCCTTGGACTGAAACATTTTCATCTATTTCTGATAAATCTGAATGAATTTCATTATTCTGCAGTTAATTAGGCTGCCGATTATGGAATGTGAGAGCTTGTCTTGTTAAACAATTTGTCCATTGTAATTTGTGTTTTTCATGTTGGTTTTAGAACTGGATATAGGGGGGAAAAAAGCGCATTTTTGTTTTCCCAATGTTGGTTTTAGATGGGAAAACTAACAAACAAATCATACACAGACCTTTAATGCTACTGTTGCAATCAGGAAAACGTAGAGGAAAAGGCCTGAAGCTAAATGCAAATAGAGGATCAAGGACATTCAAAAGTAGGAATTGTTGGTTTTGGTTTGCTACTTAGTCTCAGACTTAACTGATGACACTGACAACTGACTACTTTTACAAGGTAAAAGTAGGCTAGATTTAAACACCAACGTCAGAGAAGCAGACTTGTTTTTCTTTTTGTCTCTTTTTGAGTGGTGTGGAATGTCTTTCGCTCTTCATGCTGAACTGGTTAGCCACCCATGATCTAAACTCTTTGTATGCATCCATTTTTTCTTGGAATGCATTTTTTAGAATGTTTCAATCTAAATCTGGACAAATGAGCAAATCAATGATTACTTGCAAGGAGACTTTGAGCACGTCCCAGGTGCTGAGCAAAAAGGTCCAATTTTTGTGGGGGAAAAGTTAGCACACTCCTTGGTATTCTTTTTTGATTGTCCTTTTATGTTTATTTTGCAAATGTATCTGCCAAATGAAATGAAATAAACTTAAAAAAAAGGACATCAAAAAAGAATAACAAGGAGTCTGCAAACTGTTTTCACAAAAAAACATGAATCAATGACAAGTCAAACCAACATTATAGACTTTAAATAAATCCTATGCAGTTTCAGTTACTTTGATGACTGAGTCACATATTTACTTTTATGGGGCAGCCGTGGCCTACTGGTTAGGGTTTCGGGCTTGTGACAGGAGGCATCTACGGGGAGGGTAGCGTAGCGAATGAGTAGTGCGATGCGAAGTTCGCCACTGTTGCGTCTGGTGTGGCTACTTCCATTGACTACAGTGATAATTAACTGCTGCAACATACGCGTCGCGAACGGAACGCTTCAGTTACGCGTCTGGTGTAGCTCCCCTGTTACACTACCCATATAACCTACACATACAGTGCCTATAGAAAGTCATCATACCCTTTTGAAATAGTTACTCTTTTTGTCTTACAGCCTGAAATCAAAACCCATTTTAAAAAAAATCTTTTCCAGTTTTATTTACAAATTTAGCTGTACAACATCAAAATAATGAAAAAAAAGTCAACAGTTCTGAAAATTAATAAAAAATTAAAAACTAGAATAACAGGGTTGGAAAAGTCATCATACCCCTGACTTAATACTTTGTAAAGCTTCCTTTTGCTTTCATTACAGCCATCAATCTGTTTGGAAATGTCTCTATTATAGCTTTGCACACCTAGATAGGGGAATATTTGCCCAATTTTCCGTGCAGAAATGCTAAAATGTAGTCAAATTCTGTAGGGAATGGCGATGGACTGCTCTCTTCAAGTCAAACCACAGATTTTCTATAGGATTTAAGTCAGGGCTCTGACTTTGCCACTCAAGGATATTCACCATCCTATCCTTAAGCCACTGCTTTGTTCTTTTGGCAGTATGTTTTGGATCATTGTCGTGTTGGAAGGCGAATGACCTGCCCATCTTCAGCTGTCTAGGAGAGGGACGCAGGTTTTCCTTAAGAATGTGGGTGTACTTGGCAGCATCCATTTTCCCTTTTATCCTGACCAATTGCCCAGTCCCCGCTGAAGAGAAACATCCCCACAACATAATGTTGCCCCCACCATGCTTCACACTAGGTATGGTGTGTTTTGGGTGGTGTACTGTGTTGGTTTTCGCCAAACATTGCGCTTGGAGTTCTGGACATCTGGAATATTCTGGAATATTCTGCTACCATGTGGAAAAAGCTTTTATGGTCAGATGAGACTAAGATCGAACTTTTTGGAGACTAAGATTGAAGTTTTTGGACTGAGCTCCAGGCGCTAACCAAACACAGTATACACACCCAAACACACCCAAAACACACCATACCTACTGTGACGCATGGCGGGGGCAACATTATGTTTTGGGGATGTTTCTCTTCAGCGGGGACTGGGCAATTGGTCAGGATAGAAGGGAAAATGGATGCTGCCAAGTACACCCACATTCTTGAGGAAAACCTGCGTCCCTCTCCTAGACAGCTGAGGATGGGGAGGTCATTCGCCTTCCAACACGACAATAATCCTAAACATACTGCCAAAAGAACAAAGCAGTGGCTTAAGGATAGGATGGTGAATATCCTTGAGTGGCAAAATCAGAGCCCTGACTTAAATCCTATAGAAAATCTGTGGATTGACTTGAAGAGAGCAGTCCATCGCCATTCCCTACAGAATTTGACTAAATTTTAACATTTCCGCACAAAAAATTGGGCAAATATTCCCCTATCTAGGTGTGCAAAGCTATAATAGAGACATATCCAAACAGATTGATGGCTGTAATGAAAGCAAAAGGAAGCTTTACAAAGTATTAAGTCAGGGGTATGATGACTTTTCCAACCCTGTTATTCTAGTTTTTAATTTTTTATTAATTTTCAGAACTGTTGACTTTTTTTTCATTATTTTGATGTTGTACAGCTAAATTTGTGAATAAAACTGAAAAAGATTGTTTTTAAAATAGGTTTTGATTTCAGGCTGTAAGACAAAAAAAAGTAACTATTTCAAAAGGGTATGATGACTTTCTATAGGCACTGTATACTGTAGCCTACAGCCACCAAGGGTGATGTAAGGCAGGCAGGCATGAAAATGCAGTTGACTTTATTACTGATATTGTGCCGAGTCTGCTGACTTTGGGCAAAGCTAACAAGACTGAACTATTTTCTAAGGAAAGTTGGCAGTGTGGCTGGTGTTGAACTTGGTGTTGGTGTTGTTGAAGTGTGGTGTGTGGTATGGTGTTGAAGTGTGGTGTGTGACTGTTCAAAGTTCAAGTGTATTGTCATGTACTCATAAAAAAGCCTTTATAAGTAATGAAATTCGTTGTGCTCAAGTGTCCATTCAACTACAGATATAAATGAAAAAGAAAATAAATAAATAGATAGGCCTACTATACAAAAAGAGGGGTTGGGGAGCAACAGGGGCAAGTGTAGACTGTGTAGGCTGTATTAGCTGTAGGCTGCAAGTGTAGGCTTAATTTGTTTCAACAGTCATGTCAGTGCAAATAACTAATATGAAAAAGTCTGTAAATATGATACATTTATCTGAAAGAACTTACTTACCCAGGAGATAAGCTAGCTCATCCTCATCCTCTTCTTTCTTCACTTTAACCTCCACTGTTGTCTGTGGCGTTTCAGTGTTCGTAACGTTGGACTCTGCGATGTCTGTCTCAAAATCCCTTTCAGTTTTACAGAGAGGCTCTGCAACGGGTTTTTCCTCATTGTGTTGAAATGTAATCATGTGACCATATTCGCCCTCTTCTTTTACATCTTCTTCTTTCACCACCACGCTCAGCGTTTCAGTAACGTTAACGTTACCGCCACCGCCAGGACTAGACGCAAGTCCGAGATCCATGTTTCCAACGCACCAAAGATGATACCACCCAGCGTTTTCTACAGCCTGTAGTCAGAAAACACAACAACACATACTGTGAAGATGACAAAGAAAGTGTAAATGTGAGACAACTTCTAAATGTTGTGATCATCGTTGATCGTTGTTTTCCTACCATAAAGCACGGCAAGCTTTTTCACAAGCCTTCTAGAATGTCCCCCTACACTTTGCGATCAAGAAAATATTCACTGTAATTTTATCTGAACACGCAACTTACCTCAAGTAAGAAGAGTAACTGAAACTCTGAGCATGGGCATCAGGTAACCTGCTGTTTAAGTCGCACACAACGGAGGAAAGTGTTCACCGTGCAGATGTTTATCCACAAACTTCCGTAATCTGGAGCCGACTAACTCTGATGAATGGAATTTCTCATGGTTGGGAAACCAAACACACAACTACGCATATACTGCCCCCTCTTGGAGTGGAGTTTCACTACAGGGACGTGGGTGGCTGGATAGATGTGGGCCCACAGGTGGGTCTCAGAAAATGTCAATATCGTGGAGAAAGACCACCCCCACCGCCCCAATTTCATTATATTCATACATTCTAGGTTCATTCGAAATTAGATATTCATAGCCATTCAACAATAATAATCAGACCCGGCTGCAGAGAGCAGTGATAAAGGGGGCATTTGAGATTTTCAGGGGGGCACTATCAATCGTAAAAGGCTACAGTTAGGATTAGGCCAAGTAAAACTGAGGGGGCACCTTTTTTGTTTGAGGGTGCACCGCCCCCTTTTGCCCCCCCCTGCAGCCGGGTCTGATAATAATAATAAAAATATTCTAATGTTTTGAGTTTTGGCTTTCATGAGCTGTAAGCCGTAATCATCAAGATTAAAATAAAAATAAATGGCTTCAAATATTTTACTTTGTATTAATGTGGAATACATTAAATATTTAGGCTACTTTTTGAAAGACCATACATGATATAGACAGGGATGTTAAATTCCTCTTGCTCAGAGGATTTCACACAGCGGCCAATCATTCAACAACCAAGGCTTTTGCCATCTAAATAATAATAATCAATAATCAATCACTTTAAAACATTACCAATAGAACAGCCTTCAAGAACATTTCACTGGGGTTATCAAACAGGCACCTGCATTTGGGAGATGGATAGATAGATAGATAGATAGATAGATAGATAGATGGATGGATATAGATAGATAGATAGATAGATAGATAGATAGATAGATAGATAGATAGATAGATTACAAAAATAATTCTAATGTTTTGAGTTTTGGTTTACATTTTTTTACATTGTATGTTTTGCTTTTTTTTCAGCAAAGTAAAAAAAGAACCTTGGAGCCTCCCAAAGTACCTTAACAGAGAGTCCGCGTACCACCAGTGGTAGGCTACCCATACCACAGTTTGAGAACAACTGCACTACAGCTAACTACTACACCACTGACCGTACACACAGCTGAGCTCACTACTACACCACTGCCCGTACACACAGCTGAGCTCACTACTGCACCACTGACCGTACCAAACACACAGCTGAGCTCACTACTACACCACTGACCGTACCAAACACACAGCTGAGCTCACTACTACACCACTGACCGTACACACAGCTGAGCTCACTACTACACCACTGCCCGTACCAAACACACAGCTGAGCTCACTACTACACCACTGTACCAAACACACAGCTGAGCTCACTACTACACCACTGACCGTACCGTACACACAGCTGAGCTCACTACTACACCACTGACCGTACACACAGCTGAGCTCACTACTACACCACTGACCGTACACACAGCTGAGCTCACTACTGCACCACTGACCGTACCAAACACACAGCTGAGCTCACTACTACACCACTGACCGTACACACAGCTGAGCTCACTACTACACCACTGACCGTACCAAACACACAGCTGAGCTCACTACTACACCACTGACCGTACCAAACACACAGCTGAGCTCACTACTACACCACTGACCGTACACACAGCTGAGCTCACTACTACACCACTGCCCGTACCAAACACACAGCTGAGCTCACTACTACACCACTGCCCGTACCAAACACACAGCTGAGCTCACTACTACACCACTGACCATACACACAGCTGAGCTCACTACTACACCACTGACCGTACCAAACACACAGCTGAGCTCACTACTACACCACTGCCTGTACACACAGCTGAGCTCACTACTACACCACTGACCGTACCAAACACACAGCTGAGCTCACTACTACACCACTGACCGTACCAAACACACAGCTGAGCTCACTACTACACCACTGACCGTACCAAACACACAGCTGAGCTCACTACTACACCACTGACCGTACACACAGCTGAGCTCACTACTACACCACTGACCGTACACACAGCTGAGCTCACTACTACACCACTGCCCGTACCAAACACACAGCTGAGCTCACTACTACACCACTGCCCGTACCAAACACACAGCTGAGCTCACTACTACACCACTGACCGTACACACAGCTGAGCTCACTACTACACCACTGACCGTACACACAGCTGAGCTCACTACTACACCACTGACCGTACCAAACACACAGCTGAGCTCACTACTACACCACTGACCGTACCAAACACACAGCTGAGCTCACTACTACACCACTGACCGTACACACAGCTGAGCTCACTACTACACCACTGACCGTACACACAGCTGAGCTCACTACTACACCACTGACTGTACCAAACACACAGCTGAGCTCACTCTCTATGCAACAGTGATAGGCACTGATCTATAAAGAATACCTGGATAGACTATCTCATTGTTGCTGACCCATCAACAATGAAGCCAATGGAACTGTCCCGAGTGGTCCCATAATGGCGGCGTGGTGTTCCAATTCCATTGTTGCAGAACGGCAACATTATTTTATGTAAGGGATAATGTATAGAACGCCGGTCATTATCGGAAAATAATTCCCGACAGGATGAACTGAACCCCGACGCGCAGCGGAGCAGCTCAGCAGCTCCTTGGTGTCTGCGTTCCGTGTCAGGTCGTCCTCCAGCTCCTTGGTGTCTGCGTTCCGTCAAAGATCCTTCATTACTCCGCTTTAACCCTCTCTGGTTCCGTGTCAGGTCGTCCTCCAGCTCCTTGGTGTCTGCGTTCCGTCAAAGATCCTTCATTACTCCGCTTTAACCCTCTCTGGTTCCGTGTCAGGTCGTCCTCCAGCTCCTTGGTGTCTGCGTTCCGTCAAAGATCCTTCATTACTCCGCTTTAACCCTCTCTGGTTCCGTGTCAGGTCGTCCTCAGCAGCTCCTTGGTGTCGGCGCACTGGAGGTGCCTCTTGTTCAAGCGTTTATACGTCCTCCCTCGCTCCTCGATCCTTACTGATCTACATACGGAATGACGGGGCGGCAACAATGGGATAGTCTATCCCTTTTTCTATCTTTCTTTATGTAGATCAGTGAGGATCAGGGCGAGGGAGGGCGTATAAACGCTGGATGAGAGACACCCCATGTCAGGTCGTCTTCCTACTTCTTCAGCAGCCCTGACAAGGACCTGCTGGCCACCCCCCGCACCATGTTGAGGACTTTTGGGGACAGGGCTTTCTCTTTCTCTTTCTCTTTCTCTAAACGGTAGCCTAGTTGACAACAGCATGCCGTGATTCCAGTAGGGGAGAGAGGGGTAAGATGAGCCGAGGGGTAAGGTGAGCCATACCTTGTTTCTAGGATACAGTAAACAAATGTAATTATGACAGCATTCTAAGGGGGAGGGACCCTTTCCTAACATCTGTAGAGAAGGAAAGCACATGGAAAATTTGGTAAGAAAGTCATTTGGAATAATGTGGTTTTTTTGCTCTCTGAGTGAATTCCATGTTTGTCCAGAAGTAAGATGATTTAGAGAAAACAAGAATAGAACAATATTTAGACACATTATAAGTTGGTGCCTTTAGCTATTATATGAGGGCTAATAAAAATGACAAATCTTAGCCTAGCTTGTCATGAGAAGCATTTTTTCCCGAAATGGTTCTATGGGGTAAGATGAGCCATAAGAGGTGGGGCAAGTTGAGCCACAAAAAGCCTGACAATATCAGGCCTATATTTTAGGCTTTTAAATTGCAGTTGAGTTTATTTTTTAATAAGGATTACAATATTATATGTTAACATATGAGAATAATATACAATATTAGCCTATATTTTAACATATTTTAACATGTGAGAACAAGGTAATATGATCCATGCATCCACTGTATGTCCCTTTTAAACTTTAAATGGACTTTAAGATAAGTTTAAAGGTTGAATTGGTTGACATAGCTTCATACAGGACATATTTCGTGTAATGAACAATGAAAAACTTAATAAAACAATATTTGCTTTGGCTTATTTTACCCCACACATTGGCTCATCTTACCCCGTGCATGGGGTAAGTTGAGCCACTCGACCACTTTTTTTCAAAAGGGCATATCACTGGGTCTATACAATGTTTTCAATTATTTGTTTTAGTCAAATAGTAGCAGGGCACTTTGAAGTTTGATATGGTGTGAATATTGCAAAAAAAGACGTCTTTGACATGACGCTGTGATGAAAAATGTAAAAAGTGGCTCGTCTTACACAACTCCCATGATTTCTCTCCGGCTTTGGACATGTAGTCGCCGAGTGTGAAAACAGACCAAAATCGTACAATGTGGCGGCCATAAGGCATGGTCTAAAACTCTTTAAGATTTTTCCAGACGTATTGGAGAAATGAATGAGAAACTTAAGCTACTTCCAGGATGCTCTCTCGGAGGAGGTGCGTGCGGGACTGTTGCGCCTAGTTAACTGACGCATACTGTAGGCTCGAATCCCACTCACGTGACCTTAGTAAGAGCGGCTGCCATTTTGGACATGTAGTGGACTGAAGTTTGAATGCAATGGACGAGAAAACGTAAATGAAAAACGAGTAAAATAAAAATGCAGAAAACACCTTCACTGTCCAGCGATGTAGGGCATTTACAGGGTGAGCAGAGGGATCGTCACTGGAGCCGGTGGTCGCCATCTTATTGCAGCTAAGGTTTGTTTACGTTCACATTTAACGAACTGCATGTCGCACACTGAAACAAGTTAGTATCAACCAGTGGCATTTTCTCCCGGGAGCTAAGGCCCTATCTTGTCCGACAATCACTATTGTAAATACAGGACTGTTTTGTGCATTCTTTCTTTGTGTGGAGATGTGTGAGGGAGGGAGAGAGAGAGACAGTGCGTGTGTGTTGCAGTTACCAATGACCCTCGTCCAGTCTGTTATGTCTTTTACATGGTCTGTAGGTTAGAGTAGGGATAATCAACGACGCGCCGTGCGTTTATAGGAAAATAATGCACGTTCGAAGTGGTAATAAGGACCCGACGCCGCAGGCGGAGGGGACTTTACACTTCGATAAGTGAACAACAAACAACAAACAAAAAAATACGTATTCGTCACTTGGCTTCCTCGGAAATGTCCCTTACGCCTCGTCACTGGTATTAACATAGCATTAACAAGTTGACCATGTTCGATTCCACTTATGCATGTGAGAAATCCTAGTCTACTATTCAGTTTAGAGGAGAGCTTAATTTAGTCAAATTGTGTTCGCTCTTGAAAGCTTTGCCCGCGGACATGCGATTGATCTTGCAAACGCAAACACGCATGCCAGAAATCTCTATCACATATTTAAAAATATAAAGACAAACTTGCGCTCACGAAGCAGACGATTAAAGCCTCAATGCTTGCATAAAACGTCACCTCACTGAATATGAGCCAAGGCCATCAGCAAGTCCATGCAGCACTAGAATGGGCCTGATGTTGAGTTTCGTAAATTACATGTCAAAGATATGTGTTGATAACTTTATTGTTACTTTGAGGCTACCAAAGGACGCTGTTGTTCTATTCCTTTCGATTATCCTTTTAATTGTTTCCGCGTGTTAGCCGTGGTAGACTACTGGTAGTTCATGTCCAAAATGGCACTTACTTTTGCTCTGACGTCACGTGGGATGGGTCGTCACTTCGTGGAGACGTGTAACGGACTGACAGGCTTTTGCTGGGTGCAGACTTCTTGGAACATTTCTATTTTATTACAGTAATCTATTTTGTGGTGAGTAGTCTTTCAATACTGTTAATTTATTCTGTTTCGTAGTAATTATTTAGAAGAATAGGCTACGACTACCGCACCCGGCTATAACGTTGTTTGCCTAACGGATATTAAATTAGGCTACGTTAAATCAATAGTGGAAAAGAAATAGAACGGTGTGATCAAGTGCACAATATCAGAGTAGCTATAGGCTATAGCGCATCTTATCAGAGTTATTTTTTACGATTTATTGTTGACATTTGCCCCGGCCAAGATCAGTAGACAAAGCCTGTCTTGGAGATAGCCTATTTTATATTGCCAACTTTACATTTTTCGGGGTGGATAATTGTTGACTTTTTTTCTGCCGTAGATTGTGTGTTAGAATTAGATTTTGAAGAAGTCACATGTCTTTTATGAAATGCATTAAATATAAAATGGCGTCGACGTTGCACACTTCCTATACTTGTTTACCAGCTCACAAAAAGTGGAAGTGGGCACCCCTGTTAGCCTACACATCAGAGCATTCTCGGAGCTCAAGTTCGGAACAGTGCAGCTTGGGGCGTTACAATAGCCTACCAATGGTTCTTAGAGAGTGTGGATGAGAATAGGCCTACTCATAATGAATGCGGATACAGTCTGGGTTTTGAAAGATACATTGAAAACATATTGAAGCAAAATTTGTTGTCAAAGCAATAGCCTTTCATACACACACACACACACACACACACACACACACACACACACACACAGCCTACTGTACACACAAACAAAACCATGCACCCACTAGAGTGACCTCTAAACCAGCAAGGATGAGGTTGTGCACAAAACTCATATGCTTCACTAAACAAAACCTGCAATAATTTCCTATGTTGAGCATCTGCACAGTTTTAGCCAACAATTCACCTGATACTATTTAGTGAAGATACTGTAGGCTACACATCCCAAAACATTTTCATTGTTAATTCCATGGGCTATATCCATTTTTTCCATGGGCTATATCCTCCTCCCCCTCCTCTTCCTCTTCCTCCTCCGAATCAATTTGAATAGCTACTCCTTCTTCCTCTGTGTAACTACTCTGTTGCACACTCTCACCTCCTCCACCTCCTCTTCCTCCTCCGAATCAATTTGAATAGCTACTCCTTCTTCCTCTGTGTAACTACTCTGTTGCACACTCTCACCTCCTCCACCTCCTCTTCCTCTTCCTCCTCCGAATCAATTTGAATAGCTACTCCTTCTTCCTCTGTGTAACTACTCTGTTGCACACTCACGTGTGCCTCTCTGACAGCCAGTGCACTCTGTGCTGCTTCTGCACTGCTGCTAGATGTCGACCTGCAGCTGCAGCTGCGATTGAACTTGTGGTGGCAAACATTTCTGGAATTTTAGCACAATGTGCTGCATCCACTTGTAGGCTTTTGCGCCTTTTCTCTTGCAACTTCTCTGCGCCCCCCTTGCGCTTTTGTGGTTTGCATTTGTCCATTTTCATATACGGACGGTCTCAAACTCTGGTCGAACTCCAATGGCAGATTTTGTTAACCTGCTATAGAGCATACCGGACTCCTAGTGCTGCCATGTGCTGATGTAGCCTGTGGGACTTTAGGACCCAGGAGCTGGTAGCGAGGGCTTAAATGCTGAGGTGTTCGTGGGGGCGGGACTTTGCGTCGTCAGTCAGCTGCTTGGCCAGGGAAACAGAGCGGAGTGGAACCGCGGTGAGTTTGAATTGTTTGGCACGCTGTTGTAATGGGTCAGCATTAGCTGCTTTATTGTGTGTGGTGATATTGATAAATGTGTGGTTTTTGTAGATCACAGGCGAACGTAGGCAGTTAGTGTGCTGGCGTTCCGTGTGTTGATGGGTGTGTGTGCAGTCCTTGTCAATGAATCGCGGAAGCGTCTTTGGGTTAAACGCTGGTAGGTATCCTTCCCTTAAAGTATGGTTTTGATGTGAGCCTTTAGGCATGCAGTGATGTGATTTTATTATGGCATTTTGTAGAACGAGCATGTAAACAGAACGAATCTTGACCTCCCCTGGGACTCTCCCTCTCTCTCGTGACCAGGTGCGTATTAATAACAAAGCAATGAGATGATCCCCTGCTCCGTACGCTGGGAATATTGTTATCTAATGTCTCTCAATAGACTGTGCTGGTGTTACAGGACGTTTGCTTAATTGCTGTCGTGTACTGGGGCGGATGACCTAGCCCTAACCAAAGTAGGTATCTGGTAGCCTAATTACCAAATGAATTATTAAGACTTTGGCCTTGCAAAGACTTACTCTGACTCTGTGTGTAGCCCGTCGTCATACCCGGTCCCGTGTGCTCAGTTATTTGGGCCTACTGGTTTCTGCGTGCTCTGGCTTCTGCGCGCTCTGCCGTTTGCACGCTTCAATTCACACATGGCTAGCCTTTTGTGAAGGAATTCCAGCCCTCGTGAGTGTTTGAAGGTTTACAACTTATTACAGTGCATGCAAATGCACTGTTCTGTTCTTCCTGGGCATCTTCTTCTTATTATTACAGTGCATGAAAATGCACTGTACTGTTCTTCCTAGGCTTTTTACAGTGCATGAAAATGCACTGTACTGTTATTCCAAGTCTTCTTATTATTATTACAGTGCATGAAAATGCACTGTACTGTTCTTCCTAGGCTTTTTAGAGTGCATGAAAATGCACTCTACTGTTATTCGGTTTCTTCTTATTATTCTTCTTCTAACACTTTCCTGCGTCTAATTCAGCTTCAACCGTTTAACGTAGAAACTTCATTCAAACTGCGTTGCGTAGGTCTTACTTAGGTGATTTGTGCTATATATTGTTCAACTTTGTAACTTTTATACTTTTTGAACTATTAAATAAAAACTATTAAAATTTCCCCATAGACTTAACATTACATTATGACATCATAATAGGGCAATTAGAATCTTATGCCAGGTGGCCAGTCCAGGTGCAGCAGCTCTCTCTCTCTCTCAGGCTTTAAGCATACAATCTTATTAAGACTACAGATCCTGTTTCATACTTCCTCTGTCCACAACTGTTTCAAAATAAAAGTCCTCACTGCAATAATACACTATTAAATCATTTAACCATTGAAAATACTCAACTATTTAACTGTTCAACCATTCCAACTGTCAGTTCTCATCAACTATGCCTCCAGTCAACTACATGAAACCTCCACCTACCTAGCAACCAACATAGCAACCATTAAATTAAGCTTT
This sequence comes from Sardina pilchardus, assembly GCF_963854185.1. NCBI lineage: Eukaryota > Metazoa > Chordata > Actinopteri > Clupeiformes > Clupeidae > Sardina > Sardina pilchardus. The sequence continues at coordinate 8,746,632 of NC_084994.1, forward strand.
TATGACAGTTTCCATAGCAACCAACATGATTATACTACAGTAACTTCTTTATTTCTGATAGTGGCCATCATGGATACCCTAGCAACAAATGTTTCAAAATAAAAGTCCTCATTAGCAAGTTAGCATGTTTAGCATAGTTAGCATTGTTAGCATAGTTAGCATTTTTAGCAGAACTGCTAGAAATCATAAGCTAAGTTAGCTAATCAACCTGGTTAGCATTGTTAGCATAGTTAGCATTTTTAGCATAACTGCTAGAAATCATCAACTAAATTAGCTAATCAACCTCTTTAGCATAGTTAATTACATTTTAAACTGTCTATCTTCGCACCATCAACTTTCAAAAACTATGAAACCACCATGTCTACCCTAGCAACACCTTAGTAACCATATCTACATGATTTATCTGTACATTTTTGCATTTTCATGCACTCGTAATTTCCTTGGAATTACATTCTCTAGTTACAGTGCATGAAAATGCACTGTACTGTTCTTCCTATTCTTCTTATTATTATAGTGCATGAAAATGCACTATATTGTTCTTCCTAGGTTTCTTATTATTATTCCACTTCTTCTTCTAACGCTCGCAATTCAGCTTGAACCGTTTAACGTAGAAACTTGATTCAAACTTTGCTACGTAGGTCTTACTAAGGAGACCTGTGCAATATATTTTTCAACTTTGTAACTTTTATACTTTTTAAACTGTAAATTAAAAACTATTAAACATTTCCCCATAGACTTAACATTGCTCATTATGACATCACGGCAGCAATTAGAATGTTACGCCAGGTGGCCAGTCCAGGTGCAGCAGCTCTCTCTCTCTCTCAGGCTTTAAACTGGCTCTCTTGAGACTACATTTTCTGTTCCCCTGTATCAACGGTATCAACATAAGTCTTCCTAATTCCATCCAACTTTCTATCCATTCATCTTCTTCAAACCATTCACTCATCCACCCATCCTAAACAGTCTGCCTATCAACATCAATTAGATGATCTACATTCAACTTTGAAACAATCTACTCTGTCTCAGGCCTGGCTCTCTTAAGACTAGCCAGTTAAATTGATTACACCTGTATCTGTATCCACTACTCTCTCAGTAGAGAGCTGTGTCTCTCCATTCTACAAGAATATAAGGCACATTCCATCCAACTTTCTATCCATTCATCTTCTTCAGACCATTCACTCATCCACCCATTAAACTGTTTATCAACATCCATTAAACTCTCTGTCTATCAACATTAATTAGACGATCTACATTCAACTTTTAAACAATCTACTCTGTCTCAGGCTTTAAGCACACTCTGGCGCTCTTAAGACTAGCCAGTTAAATTGATTACACCTGTATCAACTACTCTCAGAGAGCTGTATCAGTGTCTCTCTTAACAAGAATATAAGGCACATTCCATCCAACCTTCTATCCATTCATCTTCTTCAGACCATTCACTCATCCACCCATTAAACTGTCAATCAATATCTATTAAACAATCTGCCTATCAACATCCATTAAACATTCTGTCTATCAACATTAATTAGACTATCTACATACAACTTTTAAAGTATTTACTGTGGGTGCCTCTCAAGCAGCGTTTATATGCCCTCCCTCGCTCCTCGATCCTCAATGATCTACATAAAGAAAGATCAGTGAGGATCGAGGAGCGAGAGAGGACGCGTAAACACTATATGAGAGGCACCCTCTGTCTCAGGCTTTAAGCATACAATCTCATTAAGACTACAGATCCTGTTTCACTACTTCCTCTGTCCACAACTGTTTCAAAATAAAGGTCCTCACTGCAATAATACACTATTAAATCATTTAACCATTGTAACTACTCAAATATTTAACTGTTCAACCATTCCAACTGTCAGTTATCAACTATGCCTACAGTCAACTACATGAAAACTCCATGTACCTAGCAACCAACATATCAACCATTAAAATTAAGCGTTTATGACCGTTTCCATAGCAACCAACATGATTATACTGCAGTAACTTCTTGTTTCCTGATAGTGGCCACCATGGATACCCTAGCAACAAATGTTTCAAAATAAAAGTCCTCACTAGCAAGTTAGCTAGTTAGCATGGTTAGCATAGTTAGCATTTTTAGCATAACTGCAAAAAACATCAACTAACTTAGCTAATCAACCTGGTTAGCATTGTTAGCAATTTTAGCATTGTTAGCATAGTTAGCATTTTTAACATTATTGCTAGAAATCATCAGTTAAGTTAGCTAATCAACCTGGTTAGCATTGTTAGTTTAAGTTAGCATTGTTACCATAGTTAGCATTGCTAGCATAGTTAGCATTTTTAGCATAACTGCTAGAAATCATTAGCTAAGTTAGCTAATCAACCTGGTTAGCACTGTGAGCATAATTAGCATAGTTAACATTTTTACCATTACTGCATGAAATCAGTAGCTAAGTTAACCAATCAACCTGGTTATCATTGTTACCATAGTTAACATTTTAACATGAATAGTAATCATTAGTTAAGTTAGAACTGGGAATGTTTCAGCTTTAAACTGTCTACCTTCACACTATCAACTCTCTGTAAACTATGCAACCACCATGTTTACCCTAGCTACACCTTAGTAACCATATCTACATTATCTATCTATTTTTGCATTTCATGCACTGGTAATTCCTTGGAATTGCATTTCTAGTTATTACAGTGCATGAAAATGCACTGTACTGTTCTTCCTATTCTTCTTATTATTACAGTGCATGAAAATGCACTGTACTGTTATTCCAAGTCTTCTTATTATTATTAAACTTCTTCTTCTAACGCAGCCAATTCAGCTTCAACCGTTTAACGTAGAAACTTCATTCAAACGTTGTTGCGTAGGTCTTGCTTATGCCATGCCTGCTTTATATTTTTAAACTTTGTAACTTTTATACTTTTTAAACTATTAGTTAAAAACTATTACAATTTCCCCCATAGACTTAACATTGCTCATTATGACATCACGGCAGCAATTAGAATCTTACTCCAGCTGGTCAGCCACCTGGGCACCAACTGTCAGTTTCTCTCAGGCTTTACAATATCCCTGAAGACTACATATTCTGTTCCCCTGTATCCTCTGCGCACAACAGTATCAAAATAAGTCCTCCTAATTCCATCCAACTTTATATCCATTCATCTTCTTCAAACCATTCACTCATCCACCCATTCTAAACAGTCTGCCTATCAACATCAATTAGACGCTCTACATTCAACTTTTAAACAATCTACTCTGTCTCAGGCTGGCTCTCTTAAGACTAGCCAGTTAAATTGATTACACCTGTATCTGTATCCACTACTCTCAGTAGAGAGCTGTCTCTCCATTCTACAAGAATATAAGGTACATTCCATCCAACATTCTATCCATTCATTTTCTTCAGACCATTCACTCATCCACCCATTAAACTGTCTATCAACATTTATTAAACAACCTGTCTATAAACATCCATTAAACTCTCTGTCTATCAACATTAATTAGACTATCTACATTCAACTTTTAAATTATTTACTCTGTCTCAGGCTTTAAGAGTACACTGTGGCTCTCTTAAGACTAGCCAGTTAAATTGATTACACCTGTATCAACTACTCTCAGATAGCTGTATCAGTGTCTCTCTTAACAAGAATATAAGGCACATTCCATCCAACCTTCTATCCATTCATCTTCTTCAGACCATTCACTCATCCACCCATTAAACTGTCAATCAATATCTATTAAACAATCTGCCTATCAACATCCATTAAACATTCTGTCTATCAACATTAATTAGACTATCTACATACAACTTTCAAAGTATTTACTGTGGGTGCCTCTCAAGCAGCGTTTATATGTCCTCCCTCGCTCCTCGATCCTCGATGATCTACATAAAGAAAGATAGAAGAAGGGCTAGACTATCCCATTGTTGCCGCTCCATCATTCTTTATGTAGATCAGTGAGGAGCGAGAGAGGACGCGTAAACGCTATATGAGAGGCACCTTCTGTCTCAGGCTTTAAGCATACAATCTCATTAAGACTACATATCCTGTTTCCTCTGTCCAAAACTGTTTCAAAATAAAAGTCCTCACTGCAATAATACACTATTAAATCATTTAACCATTGAAACTACTCAACTATAGAGATCGCTAAGACATGTGACCAAAGTCATCAAAACACAAAGAATTATGGGTACGTTTGGCTCGCCTGATGCCAGCCCATGTAAACTAGTGGGTCTGGGTCTATGATCTGGCATGATAATAATGAAAACTAAGCGTGAAAAAATTGTGTGAAAAACATTTATAATCTCGCGCTTCCTTAGTGCTGCTATCCAAGCCATTCCTCGCCTTTTTGTCACCTCTGAAACATGACGTATACTATTATTTTTCCACGCTGGAAAACTATAAAAGATAAGCTTCATGTTACTCTATTGAATTTTATAACACAGCAGGTAAACGGCATTTCGACAACTGCACTTCGTTGTTCCCGCACGTCAGTAAAACAACTTAATTTTGGGGCACCTATTCCCAAAATGCGTTGCGTTTTACGTCACGTTCTCAATCTCTATTTAACTGTTCAACCATTCCAACTGTCAGTTATCATCAACTATGCCTCCAGTCAACTACATGAAACCTCCATGTACCTAGCAACCAACATAGCAACCATTGAAATTAAGCGTTTATGACCGTTTCCATAGCAACCAACATGATTATACTGCAGTAACTTCTTGTTTCCTGATAGTGGCCACCATGGATACCCTAGCAACAAATGTTTCAAAATAAAAGTCCTCACTAGCAAGTTAGCTAGTTACCATGGTTAGCATAGTTAGCATTGTTAGCATAGTTAGCATTTTTAGCATAACTGCTAGAAATGATTAGCTAAGTTAGCTAATCAACCTGGTTAGCATTGTTAGCAATTTTAGCATTGTTAGCATTTTTAGCATTATTGCTAGAAATCATCAGTTAAGTAAGCTAAACAACCTGGTTAGCCTTGTTACCATAGTAAGCATTGCTAGCATAGTTAGCATTTTTAACATAACTGCTAGAAATCATTAGCTAAGTTAGCTAATCAACCTGGTTAGCACTGTGAGCATAGTTAGCATAGTTAACATTTTTACCATAACTGCATGAAATCAGTAGCTAAGTTAACAATCAACCTGGTTATCATAGTTACCATAGTTATCATTTTAACAGGAATAGAAATCATAAGTTAAGTTAGAAGTGGAATGTTTCAGCTTTAAACTGTCTACCTTCACACTATCAACTCTCTGTAAACTATGCAACCACCATGTTTACCCTAGCTACACCTTTGTAACCATATCTACATTATCTATCTATTTTTGCATTTTCATGCACTGGTAATTCCTTGGAATTGCATTTCTAGTTATTATTAAACTTCTTCTTCTAACGCTCGCAATTCAGCTTCAACCGTTTAACGTAGAAACTTCATTCAAACTTTGTTGCGTAGGTCTTGCTTATGCCATATGTGCTTTGTATTTTTCAACTTTGTAACTTTTATACTTTTTAAACTATTAGTTAAAAACTATCACCATTTCCCCCATAGACTTAACATTGCTCATTATGACATCACGGCAGCAATTAGAATGTTACCCCAGCTGGTCAGCCACCTGGGCACCAACTGTCAGTTTCTCTCAGGCTCCTCTCTGAAGACTACATATTCTGTTCCCCTGTATCCTCTGCGCACAACAGTATCAAAATAAGTCCTCCTAATTCCATCCAACTTTATATCCATTCATCTTCTTCAAACCATTCACTCATCCACCCATTCTAAACAGTCTGCCTATCAACAACATCAATTAGACGCTCTACATTGAACTTTTAAACAATCTACTCTGTCTCAGGCTGGCTCTCTTAAGACTAGCCAGTTAAATTGATTACACCTGTATCTGTATCCACTACTCTCAGTAGAGAGCTGTGTCTCTCCATTCTACAAGAATATAAGGCACATTCCATCCAACATTCTATCCATTCATCTTCTTCAGACCATTCACTCATCCACCCATTAAACTGTCTATCAACATCTATTAAACAATCTGTCTATCAACATCCATTAAACTCTCTGTCTATCAACATTAATTAGACTATCTACATTCAACTTTTAAATTATTTACTGTCTCAGGCTTTAAGAGTACACGCTGGCTCTCTTAAGACTAGCCAGTTAAATTGATTACACCTGTGTCAACTACTCTCAGAGAGCTGTATCAGTGTCTCTCTTAACAAGAATATAAGGCACATTCCATCCAACCTTCTATCCATTCATCTTCTTCAGACCATTCACTCATCCACCCATTAAACTGTCAATCAATATCTATTAAACAATCTGCCTATCAACATCCATTAAACATTCTGTCTATCAACATTAATTAGACTATATACAACTTTTAAAGTATTTACTGTGGGTCCCTCTCAAGCAGTGTTTATATGTCCTCCCTCGCTCCTCGATCCTCAATGATCTACATAAAGAAAGATAGAAGAAGGGCTAGACTATCCCATTGTTGCCGCTCCATCATTCTTTATGTAGATCAGTGAGGAGCGAGAGAGGACGCGTAAACGCTATATATGAGAGGCACCTTCTGTCTCAGGCTTTAAGCATACAATCTCATTAAGACTACAGATCCTGTTTCACTACTTCCTCTGTCCACAACTGTTTCAAAATAAAGGTCCTCACTGCAATAATACACTATTAAATCATTTAACCACTGAAACTACTCAACTATTGAACTGTTCAACCATTCCAACTGTCAGTTATCATCCACTATGCCTCCAGTCAACTACATGAAACCTCCATGTACCTAGCAACCAACATAGCAACCATTAAAATTAAGTGTTTATGACCGTTTCCATAGCAACCAACATGATTATACTGCAGTAACTTCTTGTTTCCTGATAGTGGCCACCATGGATACCCTAGCAACAAATGTTTCAAAATAAAAGTCCTCACTAGCAAGTTAGCTAGTTAGCATGGTTAGCATAGTTAGCATTGTTGGCATTTTTAGCATAACTGCAAAAAATCATAAACTAAGTAAGCTAATCAACCTGGTTAGCATTGTTAGCAAATTTAGCATTGTTAGCATAGTTAGCATTTTTAGCATTACTGCTAGGAATCATCGGTTAAGTTAGCTAATCAACCTGGTTAGCATTTTTAGTAAAGTTAGCATTGCTAGCATAATAAGCATTTTTAGCGTAACTGCTAGAAATCATTAGCTAAGTTAGCTAATCAACATTTTAACATGAATAGAAATCATTAGTTAAGTTAGAACTGGAACGTTTCATCTTTAAACTGTCTACCTTCACACTATCAACTCTCTGTAAACTATGCAACCACCATGTCTACCCTAGCTACACCTTAGTAACCATATCTACATTATCTATCTATTTTTGCATTTTCATGCACTGGTAATTCCTTGGAATTGCATTTCTAGTTATTAAACTTCTTCTTCTAACGCTCGCAATTCAGCTTGAACCGTTTAACGTAGAAACTTCATTCAACCTTTGTTGCGTAGGTCTCGCTTATGCCATGTGTGCTTTGTATTTTTCAACTTTGTAACTTTTATACTTTTTAAACTATTAGTTAAAAACTATTACAATTTCCCCCATAGACTTAACATTGCTCATTATGACATCACGGCAGCAATTAGAATCTTACTCCAGCTGGTCAGCCACCTGGGCACCAACTGTCAGTTTCTCTCACATACAATCTCTCTGAAGACTACATATTCTGTTCCCCTCTATCCTCTGCGCACAACAGTATCAAAATAAGTCCTCCTAATTCCATCCAACTTGATATCCATTCATCTTCTTCAAACCATTCACTCATCCACCCATTCTAAACAGTCTGCCTATCAACATCAATTAGACGCTCTACATTCAACTTTTAAACAATCTACTCTGTCTCAGGCTGGCTCTCTTAAGACTAGCAAGTTAAATTGATTACACCTGTATCTGTATCCACTACTCTCAGTAGAGAGCTGTGTTTCTCCATTCTACAAGAATGTAAGGCACATTCCATCCAACATTCTATCCATTCATCTTCTTCAGACCATTCACTCATCCACCCATTAAACTGTCTATCAACATCTATTAAACAATCTGTCTATCAACATCCATTAAACTCTCTGTCTATCAACATTAATTAGACTATCTACATTCAACTTTTAAATGATTTACTCTGTCTCAGGCTTTAAGAGTACAATATGGCTCTCTTAAGACTAGCCAGTTAAATTGATTACACCTGTATCAACTACTCTCAGAGAGCTGTATCAGTGTCTCTCTTAACAAGAATATAAGGCACATTCCATCCAACCTTCTATCCATTCATCTTCTTCAGACCATTCACTCATCCACCCATTAAACTGTCAATCAATATCTATTAAACAATCTGCCTATCAACATCCATTAAACATTCTGTCTATCAACATTAATTAGACTATCTACATACAACTTTTAAAGTATTTACTGTGGGTCCCTCTCAAGCAGCGTTTATATGTCCTCCCTCGCTCCTCGCTCCTCAATGATCTACATAAAGAGAGATAGAAAAAGGGCTAGACTATCCCATTGTTTCCGCTCCATCATTCTTTATGTAGATCAGTGAGGAGCGAGGGAGGACGCGTAAACGCTATTAGAGGCACCTTCTGTCTCAGGCTTTAAGCATACAATCTCATTAAGACTACAGATCCTGTTTCACTACTTGCTCTGTCCACAACTGTTTCAAAATAAAGGTCCTCACTGCAATAATACACTATTAAATCATTTAACCACTGAAAGTACTCAACTATTGAACTGTTCAACCATTCCAACTGTCAGTTATCATCCACTATGCCTCCAGTCAACTACATGAAACCTCCATGTACCTAGCAACCAACATAGCAACCATTAAAATTAAGTGTTTATGACCGTTTCCATAGCAACCAACATGATTATACTGCAGTAACTTCTTGTTTCCTGATAGTGGCCACCATGGATACCCTAGCAACAAATGTTTCAAAATAAAAGTCCTCACTAGCAAGTTAGCTAGTTAGCATAGTTAGCATTGTTAGCATAGTTAGCATTTTTAGCATAACTGCAAAAAATCATCAACTAAGTTAGCTAATCAACCTGGTTAGCATTGTTAGCAAATTTAGCATTGTTAGCATTTTTAGCATTACTGCTAGAAATCATCGGTTAAGTTAGCTAATCAACCTGGTTAGCATTGTTAGTAAAGTTAGCATTGCTAGCATAATAAGCATTTTTAGCGTAACTGCTAGAAATCATTAGCTAAGTTAGCTAATCAACATTTTAACATGAATAGAAATCATTAGTTAAGTTAGAACTGGAACGTTTCATCTTTAAACTGTCTACCTTCACACTATCAACTCTCTGTAAACTATGCAACCACCATGTTTACCCTAGCTACACCTTAGTAACCATATCTACATTATCTATCTATTTTTGCATTTTCATGCACTGGTAATTCCTTGGAATTGCATTTCTAGTTCTTATTCTTCTTCTTCTAACGCACGCAATTCAGCTTCAACCGTTTAACGTAGAAACTTCATTCAAACTTCGTTGCGTAGGTCTGACTTATGTGATGTGGGCTTTGTTTTTTTCAACTTTGTAACTTTTATACTTTTTGAACTATTCATTAAAAATGATTTCCCCATAGATTTAACATTGAGCTATTTCCCCATAGACTTAACATTGCTCATTATGACATCACGGCAGCAATTAGAATGTTACGCCAGGTGGCCAGTCCAGGTGCAGCAGCTCTCTCTCTCTCTCTCAGGCTTTAAACAAACACTTAAGACTAGCCAGTTAAATTGATTACACCTGTATCTGTATCCACTACTCTCAGTAGAGAGCTGTGTCTCTCCATTCTACAAGAATATAAGGCACATTCCATCCAACTTTCTATCCATTCATCTTCTTCAGACCATTCACTCATCCACCCATTGATTAAACTGTCTATCAACATCCATTAAACTCTCTGTCTATCAACATTAATTAGACTACATTCAACTTTTAAGGCGAGACACGGCAGGTGAAAATACTGTTTTTGTGACCTCCGGTCAATTTCGAGATTTTGAGCTAGTTTGCTACTTTAGCATGTATTCTACCACCCTACTACAACAACAAAGTCCGATTTGCACATTTAAGTGTTTATTTCACGAACTTTTGTCTACTCGCGCCTGTATATTTCTCCTAATTTTACCAAAAGTTCCCATTCTAAAGTGTCATGTACTACCGTGATCGTGATCCAAATCATATCGTGTTTGATACCGTTTGAAAGCCCTGCTTCTCCTACAAGACGCTATGCTATCCAAATATGGGCATTTCCTTTGTATTAGCAACCAATCGCGAAAGTTCAAAGACGAGTCTAAGCTGAGAACGCATTTCATTGGCTGTGTTTCAAGGCTGTTTTCTCAAAACGAGTTTTCCCCCACACGCCATGCAAAGGATCTCCACTTCTGCAGCACCTACATACACCAAACTTTCCAGTCTTATTCCTAACTATATTAGGAAGATATTTACAGAGGGATTTGTTGATATAGCATTCTTGGCATGATTTACATTACTTTTTATGCCTAAAAATAGGGCGAAAATCCACTTTTTAAGCCAATTGGCAGTATTTTCTGATTTACTGGAAAACAAAAGAAGATATTCATAATCCCCTCTGTAAATGTTTTTTTATTTGATATATTAACACAACAAAAAAATAATTTTCAACCTGGCTTTTTCCAATGGTCAGATCCTTCGCATCAAAATATATGCAAATTAGCGCATATTTAATGAGATATAGCCTAATTAGCATATTTAAACATTAAATTAAAGAAAACTTGCAATACATTTTATTCTCCTATTTATGTGAGTATTCAACTGGTAAAGTTTCATGAAGATATCTTTAAGTTTAAAATTTTCCCCTATTCACCTGTAGTGTCTCGCCTTAAATTATTTACTCTGTCTCATGCTTCAAGCATATACACTCTGGCTCTCTTAAGACTAGCCAGTTAAATTGATTACACCTGTATCAACTGTCAGTTTCTCTGGCTATAAGCATACAATCTCTCTGAAGACTACATATCCTGTTAACTGTTTCCTCTGTCCATTAAAACTAAGTGTTTATGACCGTTTCCATAGCAACCAACATGCTTATACTGCAGTAACTTCTTGTTTCCTGATAGTGGCCACCATGGATACCCTTGCAACAAATGTTTAAAAATAAAAGTCCTCACTAGCAAGTTAGCTAGTTAGCATAGTTAGCATTGTTAGCATAGTTAACATTTTTAACTTAGTTGATGATTTTTTGCAGTTAAGTTAGCTAATCAACCTGGTTAGCATTTTTAGCAAATTTAGCATTGTTAGCATAGTTAGCATTACTGCTAGAAATCATCGGTTAAGTTAGCTAATCAACCTGGTTAGCATTGTTAGCAAATTTAGCATTGTTAGCATTTTTAGCATTACTGCTAGAAATCATCGGTTAAGTTAGCTAATCAACCTGGTTAGCATTGTTAGTAAAGTTAGCATTGCTAGCATAATAATAATTTTTAGCGTAACTGCTAGAAATCATTAGCTAAGTTAGCTAATCAACATTTTAACATGAATAGAAATCATTAGTTAAGTTAGAACTGGAACGTTTCATCTTTAAACTGTCCACCTTCACACTATGAACTCTCTGCAACTATGCAACCACCATGTTTACCCTAGCTACACCTTAGTAACCATATCTACATTATCTATCTATTTTTGCATTTTCATGCACTGGTAATTCCTTGGAATTGCATTTCTAGTTATTAAACTTCTTCTTCTAACGCAGCCAATTCAGCTTCAACCGTTTAACGTAGAAACTTCATTCAAATGTTGTTGCGTAGGTCTTGCTTATGCCATGCCTGCTTTGTATTTTTTAAAGGGATATTCCGCCATTTTTGGAAATACGCTCATTTTCCACCTTCCCTCGAGCAAAACAATCGATATTTACCTTGCTCCCGTTCATCCAGCCATTCTGTGAGTCTGGCGATACAACTTTTAGCTTCAGCCTAGCATAGATCATTGAATCGGATTAGACCATTAGCTTCTCGCCTGCTAGCTTCATGTTTAAAAGTGACTAAGATTTCTGGTAATTTTCCCATTTAAAACGTGTCCCCTTAACTTTGTAACTTGTATACTTTTTAAACTATTACTTAAAAACTATTACCATTTCCCCCATAGACTTAACATTGCTCATTATGACATCACGGCAGCAATTAGAATCTTACGCCAGGTGGCCGGCCACCTGGGCACCAACTGTCAGTTTCTCTGGCTTTAAGCATACAGTCTCTCAGAAGACTACATATCCTGTTAACTGTTTCCTCTGTCCACAACTGTTTCAAAATAAAAGTCCTCACTGCAATAATACACTATTAAATAATTTAACCATTGAAACTACTCAACTATTGAACTGTTCAACCATTCCAACTGTCAGTTGTCATCCACTATGCCTTTTAACATTGAGCTATTTCCCCATAGACTTAACATTGCTCATTATGACATCACGGCAGCAATTAGAATGTTACGCCAGGTGGCCAGTCCAGGTGCAGCAGCTCTCTCTCTCTCTCAGGCTTTAAACAAACACACTAGCCAGTTAAATTGATTACACCTGTATCTGTATCCACTACTCTCAGTAGAGAGCTGTGTCTCTCCATTCTACAAGAATATAAGGCACATTCCATCCAACTTTCTATCCATTCATCTTCTTCAGACCATTCACTCATCCATCCATTGATTAAACTGTCTATCAACATCCATTAAACTCTCTGTCTATCAACATTAATTAGACTACATTCAACTTTTAAATTATTTACTCTGTCTCATGCTTCAAGCATATACACTCTGGCTCTCTTAAGACTAGCCAGTTAAATTGATTACACCCGTATCAACAGTCAGTTTCTCTGGCTATAAGCATACAATCTCTCTGAAGACTACATATCCTGTTAACTGTTTCCTCTGTCCACAACTGTTTCAAAATAAAAGTCCTCACTGCAATAATACACCATTAAATCATTTAACCTTTGAAACTACTCAACTATTTAACTGTTCAACCATTCCAACTGTCAGTTATCATCAACTATGCCTCCAGTCAACTACATGAAACCTCCATGTACCTAGCAACCAACATAGCAACCATTAAAATTAAGTGTTTATGACCGTTTCCATAGCAACCAACATGCTTATACTGCAGTAACTTCTTGTTTCCTGATAGTGGCCACAATGGATACCCTTGCAACAAATGTTTAAAAATAAAAGTCCTCACTAGCAAGTTAGCTAGTTAGCATGGTTAGCATAGTTAGCATTGTTAGCATAGTTAGCATTTTTAGCATAACTGCAAAAAATCATCAACTAAGTTAGCTAATCAACCTGGTTAGCATTGTTAGCAAATTTAGCATTGTTAGCATAGTTGGGTCATTCTCTAATTAAGGGTACATTCCATGTCAGCAAAAAAGCACAATAGCGCTGTCCTTTCTCAGTGGAACATTAAATGTCTCAATATAGTATATTAATTCAGTGTTACATATCTGTTATCTGCAGAGCTTAAACATTAACTGTTTTTGAGTTTTTTAAATAAAAAACAGGTTTTTACTTCAGAGTTGGTCAACTATGTTACGGACAAACAGGGTGTTACAAAAAACATTAAATTCAGTCTTGCACTTGAAATGAAATGCAATTTAGAAGGCTCTTGAGTCTATTTCTGCTACACATACAATAGTTATTTTAAATTATTTTTAGAACCAACCTTTTTTTAAAGATGAATATGCAATGCATGCATAACCGTCCTTATGGACGAGGATATTTTTCATCATAAATCTCCATTTAAGCTATCTTTCATCATTAAAAAATATGTTATAGTAAAGTCCAACCTATTCAAATAAGTAGAATGCTTAAAAATGTAAGAAACATCAATATTGGCTGTTTTAACTTTAAAAATCAAAGTGTAACCTAGGTGACAATGAAAATCACACGGTTGACATTATAACTTAGTTGACTGGACATACAGTATTCTTAACCATGGACAACATTTTATTCATGAGACAGAATTTAATTACCAAAGTTCTTTTTGGTGAAAACCTTATTTTAAATGCTAAATTATTAAACAATATACATAATTCCACAGAGAATATATTGAAATGCACACTAACAAAACTTTAATTTCACAAAGACTTGTGACGTAAAATCATCCTTTTTGTATTCAAAATATGAAATGAGTTAAGTAAAATAATATATCTATATAAAATGTGTGTATATTTAAAGGTCCAGTCGATATAAATGACATAGAAACAATTAATTATCACAATATTCCATAGATCACTGATGTAACTTAGTTGACAGATAGTTGAGCTCCGGTGCAACTTAGTTGAAAAATAGAGCTGACCGTAACTTAGTTGACCGTAACTTAGTTGACAATTTCCATATTTCTTCCCCATAACAGAAATGGTGGACCTAGCCTAGCTAACCACATGTCATTTTTTAGAGCAGGTTAATGGAAGAATTCAACACAAAATGGAATTATAATGAATAAAACTTTTTTAGTCATGATAATGTACATAACATAGTTGATGGTTAATAATACGGGCGTTGACAATATGCTTTTCTACATCAAATATTCAAAAAACTGAGAGGAGACACGCCATGGTGTGTTTGAAATGACCACCGCAGAGGAAAATGACATCACATGGTGCTGGTCACATGGTCTTGGGACAAACCATTTTTGAGTTACCGGGGGAGGTTTTGTTTGTAACATAGTTGACCAACATTTTGTGGACATGAATAAATTATATTATTTTAAGTATTTAAATACATAATTTACATTTTAAACTATTATTTTCCTTTAATATTAAGACTTTTGAAAAAGATTGCACAAATAATGTATTTATTTCAATGGTTTTAATGGATGTTTTTGGACCCTCAACTTTCTCACATTGAAATCGGACATGGACAAAACTGTACATTTAGGGCTATAATGACACATTTTAAGCCAAATGAAGAATATATTTCACATACTGTCTATGTGATGTTATTTCATGAAGCAAGTATACAAACAAAATGTGATTTGTTTGAAGAAATTTGATTGTATAAGTATATTTAACATCAGTGGACATGCAGTGTACCCTAAATTATAGAATCACCCAGTTAGCATTTTTAGCATTACTGCTAGAAATCATCGGTTAAGTTAGCTAATCAACCTGGTTAGCATTGTTAGTAAAGTTAGCATTGCTAGCATAATTAGCATTTTTAGCATAACTGCTAGAAATCATTAGCTAAGTTAGCTAATCAACATTTTAACATGAATAGAAATCATTAGTTAAGTTAGAACTGGAATGTTTAATCTTTAAACTGTCTACCTTCACACTATCAACTCTCTGTAAACTATGCAACCACCATGTTTACCCTAGCTACACCTTAGTAACCATATCTACATTATCTATCTATTTTTGCATTTTCATGCACTGGTAATTCCTTGGAATTGCATTTCTAGTTATTATTATTATTCTAACCAGGTCCTAATTAGCTTCAACCGTTTAACGTAGAAACTTGGTTCAAACTTTGTTACGTAGGTCTTGAAAATAAGACTAAGTCTATGTATATTTCAGTTCTGTAAACTTGATACTTTTTGAAATATTAGCAAAATATTTTTCCCCATTGACTTTTCATAGACCTCTGAAGCTGCCCTGTTGCCCATATAAGGAGATCCGGGAGTTAATTGAAGCCAACTGCCCATATATGGGAAGCTTTTTTGTAGGCGAACTTCAGAGGTCTATCGCACTGCACTGCTGATTAAGCTGATTTGCACCTGTGTCAAGAGCCAGCTGCTCAAAGGCCCTATCAAGTTTAATTGACAGCCAGTTAAATTGAACCTGCATTATCAGCTCTCTCTGTCTACCCATTCACTCATATACACACACACACACACACACACACACCTCACTGCAGCACTTCATATATACCACACTTCTCCATGCACTCCACAACATTCCTTAACCTAACTCTCCCATTTCACTGCATCATAGAAAGCCATGCTCCTTACATCCACTCACACACACACACACGCACGCACGCACGCACGCACGCACGCACACTCACACGCACTCACACTCAGAGGTGGAAAAGTCAAGCTTCAGAGAGTAAAAGTCCAATCACGTATTGGTTCTATCTGTGCACTTAAACACAGGTGATCTCACCAATTAGCTGCTCTGCCTGGCTGAAGAGTTACTACTGAGAATCAGCTGGTTGGTTGGACTTTTGTTGAATTCTGGGGTATTCTGACTGTATTCTGATGTGTTCACCATAGAATGGGATCCTTTAAGCTCTGATATTAGCTGCACAGTTGGCCATGTTTAGGTCAGAGAAGGCCTTGTAGCTTAGAACATCCAGATATGGGTGATAGCATGGGCCGAGGGCCGGAGCCATTGTATCTGGGTCAGAGCTGGGTTTTTCCACATGTTTGTGCCACGTTTAGTTTGTGCCACGTTTACATTTGATTCATGTTAGGAGTATAATAATGTTTCCTTATTGTATTTCTCGCTGAGACGGATCGAGAAGCCAACCGCATAGCATCACGCGCAAGATACTATGTGCCACGCTTGATAGCAATTCACACTACGAGGACTCTGTCAGTTTTACTGAGCGAGACTTAGACTGTGTCTGTTATTCACTTATTGTACCAACAATAAATCATCATTCAATCGCCGATCCTGATCCAGCCGTCAAGCTTTATTGACCAACTTCAATTCAGACATTAGAACATTAACCGAAACGGTTTGCCCCTAAGCCACATACATACAACACACTGCCCCCCCCCTTCCCTCACCTTCCTCTGTCCACAACTGTTTGTAAATTTAAGTTTGTTTCACATTTTATCTTATGTCTTGCTTTTGCATGCACTGGTAATTTCCTCGAAATTACGTTTTCTAGTTTCAATGTTTGTTACCAGTAAGATGAAGAGGCGTGTGATATGTGAATAACTAAATCAGTGTGTTTCTGTCTTTGTAGGTCTTGTCAGTTTGTTTACTTTGTTTGGACATCAGTCACTGTTTTCTCATGTATGAAAATTGCGTATGATTTTATCTTGCATTCAGGTCTATGAACTTATATGTCTTGTTCCGATCATTGGTATTGTCTCGTATTGAGTTAAATTGTTGTATTTGGGCAGTGTGCAATATCAAGGGGGGCTGGGGAAAGGGCCAGTGGGCAAGTGCAATTGTATGTTTTTCTATACAGCTGATCTTAGTAGCACTATGCACTTTACTAGGTCTCCAGTATAAGACATTAAGTGGGTTCTTGTAATTAGTGGGCAGGGCTCAATTCTCAGTGTGCTAAGGTGACCACCTGTGTGATGTGCTTAAAATTGGTGTGTATAACATTTTATGGTTGATGCAGTGTAATCCAGGTTGCTGTCGTTGGGGTGCTGAATCTCTTTGGAGCCTTGTGCTCATGGTGAACCAAAAAGGTGGATGGCCTGTCAACATTGAGAACTGTGGTGCTGCCCAACAGGAATTAATGTAATTTATTATATTTATGTACGAGAACCCATGGATGTGTCTTTAGTGTAATCTGTTATTGTGGGTTGTCCCTATGCCAAACAACTATTTTAACTACTTGCAAAGAATATAAATAAATAATATGTATTGCTTTTGCTACATCAGCCTCCAATCCTTTCATTCAGTTGAATATATCTAGCGTGGGGTGTACCTTTATTTTAAGATATTAGCTGGGTCTCCCATCCAGTCAAATAAATGGGAGTGGCGTAGTCAGACCATTTTGTGATGTCATACAACTGGGTTTTACCAGAGAGGGTTAAAGCGGAGCTGGTTTTACTCCCAAAGGCCACACTTATACAGATAATTCTGCACTGGACTATTTATAGACCCCTTCACAACGGATAAACATTCGGAGTGGCGTGACGTCAGTGGCGGCAGAAAAGTTAGACGGCTATTGAAAAGCACTAGTAATGCGGCTAAAATTAGTCCGTAATTAACCTTTGATGAAATGGCTAACGATATAAAACAGTATGTACATACACTCAGTGTATGGGATTGGGAGGATTATTTGAAAAAACTTTGAAAAAACGTACGTTATCAGGTGGGATCATTCTGACAGATCCCCATTCTAAGTGAATGGAAAGAAGACGTAGCAAGATTGCCCTCCGTTGAATGGCCAGATATTTATAATTACGTTGTTGAAAAACCGAGCGTATACAGTAAGGAGAAGTGGCGGGTGTATAGATCATTGGATATATAACTATGTCCCAAATGGTCATGTCTAAGATTTACAATACAATGACATATCGGATGAGTTTAGCGTTGTCGCTGATGGCAGTTGATGGTTGTTTTGCCGCCAGCGAACGTAGTGACGTAGGCTCAGCAGGGGTCTGAGAGCACTGGACTGGTGGAGTCCTACTGTATGTGTTTATACAGAGAGTGGTGGACTGCTGGAGTCCTATGTGTTTACAGAGAGCAGTGGACTGCTGGAGTCCTACAGTATGTGTTTATACAGAGAGCAGTGGACTGCTGGAGTCCTATGTGTTTCAAAAGGGCATATCACTATCACTGGGTCTATACAATGTTTTCAACTATTTTTTTAGTCAAATAGTAGCAGGGCACTTTGAAGTTTGATATGGTATGAATATTGCAAAAAAAAGACGTCTTTGACATGACGCTGTGATGAAAAATGTAAAAAGTGGCTCGTCTTACACAACTCTCATGATTTCTCTCCGGCTTTGGAAATGTAGTCGCCGAGTGTGAAAACAGACCAAAATCGTACAATGTAAGGCGGCCTTAAGGCATGGTCTAAAACTCTTTAAGATTTTTCAAGACGTATTGGAGAAATGAATGAGAAACTTAAGCTACTTTCAGGATGCTCTCTCGGAGGAGGTGCGTGCGGGACTGTTGCGCCTAGCTATCTGACGCATATACTGTAGGCTCGAATCGGAAATGACAGGTTGCAACATATCGTCACTTCGTTGAGACGTGTAACGGACTGACAGGCTTTTGCTGGGTGCAGACTTCCTGGAAAATTGCTATTTTATTAGGCTGAAGTAACCTATTTCGTGGTGAGTAGTCTTCCAATAGGCCTACTGTTAATTTATTCTGTTTCGTAGCATTGCCTAATTATTTAGAAGAATAGGCTACGACTAGGCTACCGCACCCGGCTACGTTGTTTGCCTAACGGATATTAAATTAGGCTTACGTTAAATCAAGTGGAAAAGAAATAGAACCGTGTGATCAAGTGCACAATATCAGAGTAGCGCATCTTATCAGAGTTCTTTTTACGATTTATTGTTGACATTTGCCCCGGCCAAGATCAGTAGACAAAGCCTGTCTTGGAGATAGCCTATTTTATATTGCCAACTTTACATTTTTCGGGGTGGGTAATTGTTGACTTTTTTTTCTGCCGTAGATTGTGTGTTAGAATTAGATTTTGAAGAAGTCACATGTTTTTTATGAAATGCATAAAATGGCGTCGACGTTGCACACTTCCTGTACTTGTTTACCAGCTCACAAAAAGTGGAAGTGGGCACCCCTGCTACACATCACCCAACTCTCCTGCAGAGCATTCTCGGAGCTCAAGTCCGGAACAGTGCAGCTTGGGGCGTTACAATAGCCTACCAATGGTTCTTAGAGAGTGTGGATGAGAATAGGCCTACTCATAATGAATGCGGATACAGTCTGGGTTTTGAATGTTGACAGTTGCAATTCTTCTCAGGTTGATAAACTTTATTTCAGAATGATCAGAGGTGTATAAATTGTGTTAACTTGCGTTTAGCCTTCACTAGGCTACAGCCCTGCAAATGATAATCCAAAAGACAGATTTAGTACTTTGGGTCTCTCTCTCTCTCTCTCTCTCTCTCTCTCTCTCTCTCTCTCTCTCTTGTTGTGCACGTAGGTGTATATATCTGCCAATACATATCTGTGTTGGTGGGATGTGATGGCGGGTAGAGTCATGTATGCAAGAACAGGGGTGCCCACCAGGGCTGGACTGGGATCAAAAACGGCCCGGGCATTTTTGGCCATAGTGGCCCACCATGATAATTTACACAATATAACATACAGTATATGTGCACACTGTTTTGTTTGTAGAAATATTTAAGTAAACCGCAGTAGCCTGCATGGAGGCGAGTAACCTTGCTTAAAAAATATTTATTATTATTATACAGTCTTTCAATACTTTAAGTACAATACTCAGACTTGGGAGAGATGGTCAAAGTGCCACAATTTCCATATTGAAGCAAAATTTGTTGTCAAAGCAATAGCCTTTCATACACACATACACACACACACACACACACACACACAGACACACACAGACACACACAGACACACACACACACACACAGCCTACTGTACACACAAACAAAACCATGCACCCACTAGAGTGACCTCTAAACCAGCAAGGATGAGGTTGTGCACAAAACTCATATGCTATTAAATGCTTCACTAAATAAAACCTGCAACAATTTCCTATGTTGAGCATTTGCACAGTTTTAGGCAACAATTCACCTGATACTATTTAGTGAAGATACTGTAGGCTACACATCCCAAAACATTTTCATTGTTAATTCCATGGGCTATCTCCATTCCTGTTCAATTCTATGTGTAACCGGGTAGACTTCTGCGTTGTGTTGATTTTTTAGTAAATGACCCAAAGCGATCGCGGGATACCGTTGAAGTTTTATTCTGCACACATGCACAGCAAACATACAGTACACACAGGTGATCTCGGTTTCCCAGTAGCTCCTCTTTCCATAAGGAATTTTAACAGGCAGTAAAATATATAGTAAAATAAGAATAAAACAGGACATACCTGCACACATGCACAGCAAACATACAGTACACACAGGTGATCTCGGTTTCCCAGTAGCTCCTGGAAAAGTTCATAGAACTATTGTAATCGCTAATACTGTATGCTATATTGGCTACCTAGGCTACAGTAGCTACTATACACCACTGTATTGCTAATTATGACTCGTGGCTAGACAGTGTACAGGTAAACAATGCATTTAAAAGGTAAATTCCCAAAAATAACACAAATATATTATGCATAAACTGAATACAAACAATATAACGTGAGGCAATCTTATGGATGACTATGTTTGATATTAATATTTATTAGATTGCTTATGAGATTGCAATCACTCAACCTACCTCTTTCCATAAGGAATTTTAACAGGAAGGAGGAAGGGGGGAGACAAAGGATTAAGGCAAAGGGGGGAGAGGAGGGGCTACCAAAGACCCTCACTACCAGTGTGGAGCAATATCTAACCATTAAAGCTGCACAGTAACTATCTACACTAGATCTGTTGTGCAATTATTCAAATATAATAAGTATATACTATAACCTGTTACACTCACCCCTTCAGAATTGCACAAAGATCTACTAACCTCCATCAGGTATACAGGCCATTAGAACCAAAAACCCTCCAGCATAAAAAGCTGCCTACACCAGCAGGCTAAAAGAACACAGAGATTGATCAAGTCTCAGAATTCCCTACAGGAAACAGGGATGCCATTTACACCCCATAGACCAGTGGTCCCCAATTAGTTTTCCCCGAGGGCCAAATTCTGTACAGCAAGTGAGGCTGAGGGCCAACAAATCCGCCCCCCCCCCCCCCCCCCGAATCTGTGTGATACGGCAGGTTAAAAACTATTTATTATTACTAATAGCAAACAAACAATTGTACACATTTGCTAAATGAAACTTAAAGCATTATCAGCTGCCACACGTTTATCTAGGCCTGATGTGAACAGAGGCAAACTGTGGACAATTAATTCTGAACCAGCTTTAATAACCTCATGATAGGCCTAGTTAACCTTGCATGCAGTTGCCATGATCTGTTAAATTAATTTCTTTAATGTTTTGAATGCAGGCCCTGAGTGGCTAATCGGGAGCTTCGGTAGAATTCCGTTAACGTTTTGGGGTAGTCTGAATGTCGTGATTGTTTCTGAAGCTCATTGTGCTGTGCCGTCGTGGCACTTCAGCAGAGCAGTCGCAGCCCCTAATCACTTTCCCAAATATTAATAAAGTAGCTCTCGCAAAAACTGTATTAATATTAGCAGTGGTTTATTGACACGGATTTAACGTAATCAAAACGAGAAGGATTTCGCGAGTGTATTGTAGCCACTTCCAGCGGTTACTTCAGATAGAAATTGACTGCTCATTTGTCTGTGCGTGTGTGCGCTTATGCGTGCTGTGAAGACAGGCAATGAAAACCTGAGAATGAGATGGAGTTTCATTGTAGCATTTGTAATCAATTGGAATAAATTTGACATGGACGTCGGATACGAACAGTATGAAAGGTGAATGACTATCAGATGTTGTAGCCTAACCCACTGAAGTAGAGAGATCGCTAATCACGCGTGGCCAACATGACTGTTTACCTTTGTTCAGACTTGACGTGGCGGGCCAAAAAAATACTGTGCGCGGGCCGGATCTGGCCCGCGGGCCGCCATTTGGGGACCACTGCCATAGACTAATGCCTACACTCTATACCACCAGGACAAAAATAATGCACTCTATAGCGATATCCATAATAACCCATCATAAACCGGGTCAATAAACAGGATTGGAAATCAAACTCAAACATGAATGACATGTCTCTCAGGGACATCATCACTAAGAACAGATTGAAGCTGAACCATGGACTCTATCAACCTACACACAGGCCTTATAACCCGACCAAATCTAGAAGTGTGAGGTGAATGTGGTGTATGTGTGGTCTGTGGAACAGGAATGTGTGGCTGTGTAGATGGAGTATGACTAGAAACATCAGTCAGACCATGCTCAGGAGGGGAGTCAGAGGGAGACTGGACCAAACCAGGATCTTCAGTCAGGTCTTCTGCAGGCCCTACAGTGACATCAGAGTGATGCTGCGAGACCCACGATGAAGTACGGGCTCCACCATCTGCATCTAGGGAAGAGAGAGCTTCATCCAATGGATGGACAGACATGGTATCACTGAGAACTGCAGGCACAGAGTGAGGCTCATCCCCGACAGCATCAGCATTCACCTCGGCGTCCTCCAAAGAGCTTCCATCCAGCTTCTCACTTAGAGGGAGAAAATTCACCTCCAGCAGCAGGTTACGATGTACCACTTTCTCATTTCCAAGGTCATCACGAATCCTGTAAACATGGAGCGCCGGCTTGGAAGCAATGACTGTGTACATGGTGTCTCCCCACCTGTCTGCTAGCTTACGTTTTCCACGGCAGCCCTTGTTCGCCACCAGCACTCGGTCTCCTATCGACAATGGCTGACCTTTGGTCTTCTTGTTGTACTGACTTGACTGGTGTTTCTGCTCTGACTCTGTGTGTTTCTGGGCAACTGACATGGCAGACCTGAGATCTTTCAGTAGAGATTCCACAAAAGAGTCATAGTCACACACCGTATTGTCCAGCAAAACACTTCGGAACATCAAGTCCACCGGCAGCCTTGGGACACGGCCAAACATGAGATAGAATGGAGGAAAGCCAGTGGTCTCATGGGCCGTGCAGTTGTAAACGAACGTCATTGTCTGGACCATCTGAGGCCATTTGTGCTTTTGTCTAGGAGCCAAGGAGCGGAGCATGCCACCCAGAGTCCTATTGAACCTCTCAGTCCCACCATTCCCCATAGGATGATAGGGAGTGGTGTGAGACTTTGAAACTCCAGCAAGGTGAAAAAGCTCTGCAATCAGTTCACTTTCAAAGCTCGTTCCCTGGTCCGAATGAATACGCTCAGGGAAACCATAGACACAAAAAAACTTGTCCCACAGCGTTTTTGCCACCTTTTTCGCTGTCTGGTCCCGACAAGGAAACGCTTGGGCGAGCTTTGTGAAATGATCTGTGATCACAAGAACATCCACGGACTTGTTGTTGTGATCCTCTGCAGACCAGAAGTCAATGCAGACAAGTTCCAGTGGAGCAGTGGTCTTTATGCTCTCCAGTGGGGCTCTGGCAGCTGGCTCAGGTGTCTTGCTCAACACACACCTCTCACACTTCTTGACGTAGTCACGGACCTCCCTCTCCATGTCATGCCAGAAGAACCTTTGGCGAGCCAAGTGGAGTGTACGTGCCTGACCTTGATGGCCAGCGAGATCATGGACTCCCATCAGAGCTTCAGGCTTTAATGCTTCAGGCAAGACATACTGAAATCTCTTGTGGTTTGTCAGAGGGTCCTTACAGACTCTATATAGGACACCGTTTTGGAGGGCCAGTTTGTCCCATTGCCTCAGCAGCTGCAGAGTAGTTTGACTTTCTTGGCAGCGCTCACGGAAAGATGGTCTTCGTTTCCTCTCCACATAAGGTATGACGGCTGAGATGGATGTGTCTCGACGCTGTTGGGACTGCAGATCCTGTAAAGACATGGCAGGCAGAGCAGGCTGGCCAACAGGGACCACATCGGACAGGTGTTCCCCTACTGACATCGCTCTGAGCCGTGAGGCAGACTCCCAGTCACTGTGACTATCAAACAGCGTTGAGACCTCATCTTCCGAGAGTGATGCATGGGAGCTGGCTGAAGACTCAATCATACAGGTAAGAGCTTGCGGCTGGCTGATGAAGCGGAAAACATCCGGGACGAACACATCTCCAACATCTCTCACACACTGAAGCAGGTCTCTGTATGGTTCCGAAAGCAGCCGCTGGCTCAGTGGCTTGACAAAGGGGTCTCTGCTCAGTGCATCGGCAACAATGTTCAACCTGCCTGGAATATGCTTGATCTTGAAGTTATATGGAGCCAACTTCGCAACCCAGCGCTGTTCACAGGCGTCCAGCTTGGGCTTTGTCATGATGTACGTGAGCGGATTGTTATCAGTCCACACTGTGAACTGGCTGCCTTTCAGCCAATGGCTGAACTTATCACACACTGCCCACTTAAGCGCCAAAAACTCCAGTCTGTGTGCAGGGTAGTTGGCTTGGCTTCGGCTAAGTGACTTACTAGCAAATGCCACTGGCCTCGCTCTGTCATCACCATCCTGGACTTGTGAGAGAACGGCTCCCAAGCCATCAAGAGACGCGTCGGTGGAAAGAATGAAAGGCTTATCAAAGTCTGGATGGGCAAGAACCACACAGTCAACCAAAGCAGTCTTCAGCTCTGCAAAACCTCTATCACAAGCTGCCGTCCAGTCTTGCGGAGTCAACTGGCGAAAAGTGCCACCTCTCCCGCCTTTCGCTGTTCTGCCTCTACGCTTAGAACCTGCAGTCAAGCAAAACAGAGGCTTTGCAATGGAAGAACAGTTTGGAATGAAATGCTGGTAGTATAGTACCATGCCCAAGAATGACCGTATCCTTTTCTGGGACGGGGTGCAGCCATCAGACTCCATCAAGTCAGTCTTCTCAAAGGATGAAATCACAGCAACTTTATCCTGATCCACTGAGACCCCATTACTATCCACTATGTGGCCCAAAAACTTAAAGCCCGTGCGCCAAGTTAAATTTATAATTATGATTGACACAAAATATATAGGGGAAATACATGTTTGACAAGTCGATGTATTGTTTTGTATGTTTTTCGACACATAAAGGCACAATACAAGATGATAAAGTTGGTTATTTTCAGTACCTACTTAAAACTCCCCCTACCCCCCAAACGAACCGATTGACGTCATAAGAGTGACTCCTGCAGGTCCCTGAGAGAAATGGCGGGTTGCTCAGGTTTACAGCTGTTAGGCCTACCTGTCAGTCAAATAACTCCGCCATGACCCAACTAATTTTATCATTGAAAACTTCCTCATAAAAGTCAAATCATTAGCTTTCCAGTGGTATGATTGGTTAAGGGATTTGTGTGAATCGAGAGTTGAGGTCTTCTTCAGCTGATGGAAAAGCAGCAAGAAGCACAATAGCGCATCACATCACCTTCACGTCGTCTGAAGGAGAAAATGCGGGATCAACAGAGATTGGGTAAGTATTTTATGAGGTTATTAGTTGTTATCCATGTTATTACTTCATAGTAATTTTTAAAACGTATTATTTTTAAGTTATTTCAAGCTAAGTTATTTTTGCCGGTAGCACCGTGTGTGCTATGCCTCGTGGTTCAGACTGGTGGTGTTCAAATTCATGATATTTTGGCACACTGTAATCTTTAGTAGGCTAAATCAGAGACACTTATGTAGGCTACATGCATGATTTCCAGTCATTCTTGTGGGATTACTATATTATGTCAGCCAAGAACAAGATCGACCGACACTTAAAATATTTTGTCCATTTTGAAAGATGTTGCTTGTCATTTAGGCTATACAGAAACTAGCTAAGATGTTGCTTGCGTTGCCTTGTCTCCATAAAATGAACTCCCGTGCATCCTTTTTGTCGAGCAGCTAATCGGTATTTTATTGTCAAATAAACCTGTTATTCCGTCGAAATATGTAGCACAATTTCAATAGCAGGCTAATTGTTTGTAGGCTGCTGTAGCATCTTGCTTGTGAGCTAACCTAGCTGCCAGTTTTGTGGGTGTGTGTTTTGCTCGTGCATGTCGGTTCACTTGGTAGCATCGGTGGCATCAGAGACCACAACAACGAAATTGCAACTCTCTCACTGTTAATCGAGGTGAGCAAACTAATCACTGAAGTTATGGTAAGATCCCTCATCTAATGTCATAACACGCCTGGCTGTTGAAATGGGCACGTACAGCTCGCTAATAGCAACAGAAGCAAAGCTACGTCTAGTGCACGTTTGCATAGGATTATGCTGATTGTTTGCTCATTCAGTCCCAATGGATTATAAAACGTATTTCCCAACATTGTTTACATATAGGTTGCAAACTTAGAAAACACGTGGGGAATCTAAACTCTCCTACCAGCATGACTAACGTATTAGCTATCCAGCTGGTTTCAATCAGCAGCGCAGCTGAGTAGCTAAAATAATGAAAATATGTCGGAGGAGAAAGAGAAACGCTGCGATAATGAAAATGTCAGAGGAGAAAGAGCAACGCTGTATGCTGCGACCAACTAGTGCAGAAGCAGAGATGTAGGCAAGCCTACCAACATGGTAGAAGTAGCCTTCTAAAGAAAAGGGCTTCTTTTTTCTGCCTTTAGGGGAAAAAAATCAGATCAGCAAACCTGTTACTGCATTCAATCCAGAATGCTAATAAAGCAGCCACTGATAACAATTTTAGTGAAAAGTGTGATGTTTAAGATTATGTGTAAGTGACATAATAGAACTAAACAACCTATTCACTACCATGCTTGTTTTTTTTGCTTCTGTTATTTTAGATGGCACAACTGGTGGAAGCAGCCAACTGCAGGACATTGGCAACCATATGACCCCATGGACTATGATGATGGCATGAATATGGAAGATGGGAAGCCTCTGAAAGAGAAAGACAAGGATATCCTGAATGTGCAGAGTAATCTCACCTATCCTTCTTTCTTGAATTTCCCCTTATTAATCAATACTCTATTTTACAGACATAAACGTCATTTACACCCCATCATCTGCTAGGTTTAGATGGACAGATGGACACACGTAGGCCTACACATATCAGCTGTGCCGGAACGTACATCACGTACCTGGTGTGAATGTGGCGTTATGTGTAACACAACTGTAATTATTGTATAAAGTATGATTTCATAAACATTTGTATTTACAGTTACTGTCTTAGTTAATTCAGCCTTCTGATAATCTCCCCATTTCCACCAGCTCTAGGATGCATCTAGTATGCATACCATTTTTTTTAATTCTTTAAATTGACCTTTACATTTATAGTAATGATCCATGACCTAGTCAAGTTTGGGTATATCATGTGAGTGCATTTGCATCAACCTTCCTTCATAGGCAAGCTCCCATCCTTGAGGAGCTTCAACCCCACATGTATTGTAAAATAAATGCTCTTAATTTTGCTCTTCATATTGCAATCTTCAGTCAATAAACAATTTTTCTTTAAATAGAATTTATGTTTTCTGTGTATTGTGTTTGAACTTCTGTACACATTTTGTTTCCTGACTGCCAGCCAGTATAGCTTATTTTCTGTTTAAGTTAGGACAAGTAGTCAGTAAATAGCCCCCTTGCTACTTTCACACAATATGACAGCTTGTGATCAGAATTATTTATTATTATTATTATTATTATTATTATTATTATTGCTATTATTGATCTTGGCCAATTAAAACATTTGTACATTCCACCTTCTTGAAACTGCTTGAACATGTCTTCTGATGGCTGAAGCAAGAATGAGGGCCTCCGGATGTGCCTCCCCAGAATGCCATAGGCCCAACGTACTCTGTATGCGGTGTAGTGGTATTGCCACGGATAGGGATGTAACAGTTAAACTAGATATGGACAGCTGGATTTTTTTTTTTATTATATGCTGTTGCAGAATTAATTTGATTTGTTCACTAGAGTACTGCTCTGATGATAATGAAATGAATACCAAAAAAATAATGTGAATGTGTAAGCATACTGATGACTACTAGTCTGTAGGATCATTCCTGCCTGAAGTTTGGTAGGCAATCTTGAGAACAAAGGGGGTTCATACCATGCCTCAAAGTCAGGGCATGTTTGTCTGGCAGAGGGTAATGGTCAATAGGGCCCAGAACCCACGCTTCTCTGCACAAGTTCTCTACAGCTGAGACCATGGGCTGGCAATGCCTACATAAACATTATCAATCATAACGATAAGGTAGGCTATGATAACTCCTTTCTCTCCCTCTCCAACAATCGGTCATCACTCAGGGTAGCACCATGATTTGCTCATTACAACGTCTCGCACCAGTCTGACAATTATGCGCTTTTCAATGAATTGATAATAACCTGTGAGGTGTCCTACGAAGCTCGATTAGTGGCTTAGCGAGGTATGTTGCGCTCAAAACCAGGGTATGCTGTCATACGAAAGTGGATTTGTTTTAGCGTCGCTGTATCACCATGGTATCTTATGCTCGCAACCAAACCTGGTCGGGAGCGGGTTATGTGCTTAGTTATAGCTCAAATCGTGAAATATCACCGCCCTCTGACCAATTCTAACCAATCCATTATCTTGAAAAACGAAGTTATCTCACGTGTGCTAATCTGTCATACTTTGAACAAGTCAGCCCCGCCTCTGCAAACATTTTGAATCTCGAAGGCGCTTTTAACTATGTTGTGCGTGCAAATATGTCACTACTATGGACATGTATGCCATACAAAATCTGATGACCATCGACTTTTTGATGTTATAGGTTAGACACTAAAAAAGACCACCCTAGATTTCGCTACCGCTCATAAATGCGGAAGTAATCGTTTTTAAACCTAGGCTGTCTTCTGCGTCTCCACGTTTCCCGATTGGTCAAAATCACCCCAACCACGAGAACGCGCACAGATCTGAGCTGAAAGCCTAGTTTGACAAATTTATCACATACCTGCTGTCGTAGGATCACTTAACTTAATACCCGAGTTGAGGCTTTGTGCAGCCTCGATATGTCTAGATAACCTAGATTTGTCTAACTTGCTTCGTAGGACACCCCACCGGTATGGTGTCGAATTGGGCTACCCGTTGAGTTGCGCTACCATGCAAGTGCAGTGGTAAAGACAGCGGACAATTCACTGTCATGTACAACGACTGTTATGTGCTATCTCAGCGCACAATATTTCACATAGTCTACCGTAGTCAACCAAAATCGCTGAGCCAAAAACAAAACAAAAACCGGACATATTCATGTTGTTTATTTCATTTCACCTCTCCGTTTTGAAATAGGCTAGTCTGCACCACCTGGGATTCCTCGATTAAACATTGGATAGTGGGTGGCTGGTAGCTTGCAGAAACAGCACAAACGTGTAATTCAGAAATGCTAAACACAATGGTAGCACATCCTACAAGCAGCATACACTGGAGTGGAGGTGCGTCCCTGGACACCGAGCGCCTGTCGGAGTTGGGAGTTGTCATAAATGCACACAAAGCGTAGTGGAAAGAGTTACGTTGAACACTAGAGGTCATATGATGTATTTCAGACAGATCTAAATGAAGCATAAGGAAGGTCAGGTGAATGTTAAGAGGGAGGACGATTGGCTAAATTAGCTGGCTATTTCAAGGTGTTTTAGTGAAGGCGCATTTTTCTACATTGGATAGGCCTATTTTGCAAGTTATGCCTCCAAATTAATCTTCATCTTTGCTATTTAAAGTGTCTGAACTTTTGAGTTGGCTTTATTAAAAATTGATGAGAGTGAGAATTTGAAAAAAAGTAGCTGCTATCGTTCTTTGGCCAAGTTATAGGCTACTTACCAAGACAACTGACTCCACCAGCACGTTTTCTTCACACCAGATATTTATATTCCTTAATGGGAATTATTTAATATTTGTGTTTAGTCCCTCATCCCTCTCATGTCTGGGATGCTCAAAATTGTATGGCTGGGTGCCATTATAGAGGTTTGAGAGAGATTTTGGATCTCCTCAGACTCAAAACTCTCCATATTGCATAATACTTAAATAGAACTTTCGTGGCAGGACTCACTCTTCTGACGTCATAACTCAGCTGTGATTTTAAAATGTGATTTTGACAGAAATGGCTATAAATGTTACTGTATTGCAATTATAGTAATACTTTTAATGGTAATTATATCTTCACTGAGCTATCTAACCATTATCCAATAAATAATAATAAAAGTTTTAAGTTAACTCACGCACTTTAACTGACTGTCTCAGGAAGTAGCACTTCTTTTGAGAAAGCTTGAGGTTATTGGCTCTCAGACGGTTGAATACAGTCCTCAGACGCTCTAATCCCTCACTGACAGATGGAGCAAAAGACAGCAGATCATCAAGGTAACATAGAAGGGTGGAAAAATTCAAGTCACCAAAGATGCTGAGCATCATCCTCATAAAGGATGCTGGGCTGTTACATAGGCCTTGTGGCAAACGGTTATATTCATACAGCCCTAGCGGAGTGGTAAAAGCTGTGAATTTCCTATCGACGTCATGTAGGGGGACGTTGTAAAATCCAGACGTCAAGTCCATGGTGCTGAAAACAGCATTGCCCCCAAGTGCAGCAAGGCAGTCGGACTGATGGGGAAGAGGGTGGGCATCCTTAATGGTCCTGGCGTTCAACCACCTGAAGTCTGTACAGATACGCAGGTCCCCATTCTTTTTCCAGACCATCACTAGAGGGGAGGCATAGTCACTCACACTCTTCCTGATGATCTCCCGCTCTTCCATCTCATTCAGCACCTGCCTCAGTTTGTGGTAGTGTGCTGGCGGGACTCGCCGATAGGGAAGCCGGAAAGGACGGTCATCTGAAAGGTGGATCTTGTGAACAAAGTCTTTGACCTTCCCACAGTCAAGTGAGTCCTTTGAGAAGATGTCACTGTATTCCAAGAGCAGGGTGGCTAGTTTGGCTCTATCAGCAGGGGAAACCTCACAGCCCTCTAAATCAATATCAGTCAAACCAGCATCCTTCAACGCCTGATCAAGATCCATGTGCATGCTACTAGACAACACTGGGCTAGGGGCAACATCTTGGGTTTGACACAGTCCTTGTGCAATGTTCAAGTCCTCCATTGCCAGACAGGGGAACACATCGGCTATCTTAGCATTGCGCCGCAAAGTGATGGGATTCAGTGTCGGATTAAGAACTTTCATCGGGACCCAGCGATCTCCCCACATAGCTGTGACCAGCTTTCCTACAAGAATGTGCTTTGGAGCTGAGCGGGCAGAAGTAGGCTCAACAATGATGGTGCTACCAGGGGACACATGGACATCACTGGGTAACCTACCCCACACCAGATGTTCTTGCTTTGGTAGCAGCGTAACATTATGCACCAGCTTCACCGTCCCGACTTTGTCTTGCTCACCTGGGCCCTCCCACCGTGACACACAGCTCAGTAGCTCCAGGAAGCGCTCACATTCAGAGTCACTGCTTTTGGAGGAAATGAGTTCCCAGTATTCTTTCTTATTTCTCATGTTTTGTAGAACAGACTTAATCACATTACTGCCAATTATGAAGTCATCTCTCTGGCCAGTTACAACTAGAGTGGGTACAACAAACTTCGACTCATACACTTCAATTCCAAGGTCATAGAAGCACTTCGGATACGTTGTCAAGCCACCACAACCCACAATCACCACATTTCCAGGGATTGACTGAGCACTGGGCAATACACCAGCAGCCTGAAGTTTAGTCTCTGCCTCTTCACTAAGTGTACAAGACATGGAGCCAGAATCTAACATCCCTCTCAAAGTAACCTTGCCACTCACCAACACGGGTGCATAAAACAGCTCACTTGACCCTTCAAGTCTCTGTGAGCCAATGAGAATCTGCACCTGTCCTGCTTGCAAAAGTTGACAGTTGTTACGGTAGATAGAAAGCAGATCTGGTTCTCTCATGAGGGCTTCTGTACCACCACCCATGCTTGCCCTCTCACAGCGTGGGGCATCTAGTTTAACTGAGCGCGGCCGGGCTGTGCAGACGCCGCTGCCGGACGGGAGGCACTGGGGCAATCATGTTTGAAATGGCCAGGTTGGAAGCAGTGATGACAGAGTTTCAGCAGCCTGCAATGGCTAAAGGTGGAGTGGTCCGTGCTGCTGCATACTCTGCATGAAGAAGATATTAAAGGCTGAGGGGACTGTTGGCGCTGCTGAGGCTGAACACGACGTGACAGTGACTGGGGAGCAGAGCACAGAGTGATGACTTTATTCAGCATGCTTACCACCTCACGCATACCTGGCTCTTCCTCTGAGTGGACTGCAGTCAACGGCACAGTTGCAGGTGGCTGCACAGGATGGCTCATCATCTCTGTTTGCATGCTGCTGAATGAGGGGTTGAACTGTGCAGTGGACTGAGTGACTGCCACAGGGCCCGGACTGTGAATGGCAGGAGAGTGCTGACTCACTGAAGCTCCACGTCTCAGATCACGCTGATGATCATCTAAGCGCTCCTGGACTTCAGGCGCAATCCATCTCCCAGCTGGCTTGTATTTGAAAGACATAGCCAGGTGAGGGTCTGGGCAGTGAGTAACAAACATCATCACAACTTCAGCACTCACATCCTCAACACATTTACCCTGTCTGCGGAGACATTCATCAGCAACATCTATCGCCTTGTTTAGCCGCACCCAGTAGTCCAGTGCGCTCTCACCTTTTTTTGGAAGTGTGCTATAAAAGTCTGCCATGGGCATGCCAGAGTATGGGAGCTCACTAAAGTTCTGCTTCAGTATGTCAAAAACAGCTGAAGGATGGCTACAGGGGTTAATTTCTGGGTTGCTACGTAGTGAAACCTTTACAATGTCCCTGGCTTTCCCCATCAGTCTGCTTGCTATCACATCATACATTTCAGCAGTGGTAAATCTGCGTCGGCGAATGTAAGCCTGCATCAAATCTTCCCATTCATGGACAGTACACGTGTCAGTGCGATCACCTCTGAAGAAAGGGGGCGGTTTAACATCTGATTGAACTACCACGTTCAGCCTTGAGGCATCCAGGCAGCCCCCTGAACAGGTCTGTGAAGCATGTACTGGGCCTGAATGAGTGCTAGGTGTGTAGTGATGCATTGTATTGTTAATGTCATGTGCTTGCTCTGTATGTCTATTGGCTGGATAGTCAACTGAATTTACCACCTGCTCTGGTGAGCCTCTAATAAGGCGGGTTATGGGGGTGGAACAAGCTACTGGATTCAGGACTGACTGGCCTACTCTTCGATAAATGGCCTCCCCATCTGATCCCATAGAGCAACCCCTCCCAAGCCCATTAGAAACATAAACACCGTTCAGTTTAGAAAATGACATCCTAACAGTAGCAATTATACCAATAAATGAAATAATAGCACTCAAAAGTGCATATAACTTGTGATGTAATATCACCAACTAAGACGTATTAGCCTATTATTTCAAACGAAAATTTTGTTTCAATAGTAAAACATAAGCAATATCTCAAAAGGAGAAGTATTCAACAGTAATTTACTAGTATTTATCAGTAATAGGCTGAGCAAAGATTTGAACGTACAACACTCATCAAATGACGTCAATGATTTACGCACGGACCAGCATATAAACTGGGCTACACACGTTACCGAACAGCAGACGCGTCGGAGGAGCCTTCGATGCAGGAGATAGCTAGCTGTCGCTATCGGCAGGAACGGTATAGATGCAGCAACAGCAGCCCGGTGATCTAGCGAGCGCAGATCAGATGATCCAAGGGTCACGGCACCATTGTAACCGGGTAGACTTCTGCGTTGTGTTGATTTTTTAGTAAATGACCCAAAGCGATCGCGGGATACCGTTGAAGTTTTATTCTGCACACATGCACAGCAAACATACAGTACACACAGGTGATCTCGGTTTCCCAGTAGCTCCTCTTTCCATAAGGAATTTTAACAGGCAGTAAAATATATAGTAAAATAAGAATAAAACAGGACATACCTGCACACATGCACAGCAAACATACAGTACACACAGGTGATCTCGGTTTCCCAGTAGCTCCTGGAAAAGTTCATAGAACTATTGTAATCGCTAATACTGTATGCTATATTGGCTACCTAGGCTACAGTAGCTACTATACACCACTGTATTGCTAATTATGACTCGTGGCTAGACAGTGTACAGGTAAACAATGCATTTAAAAGGTAAATTCCCAAAAATAACACAAATATATTATGCATAAACTGAATACAAACAATATAACGTGAGGCAATCTTATGGATGACTATGTTTGATATTAATATTTATTAGATTGCTTATGAGATTGCAATCACTCAACCTACCTCTTTCCATAAGGAATTTTAACAGGAATAGTCAGGGAGCCATGGGGTCAGACCTGGCTTTGTCGGTTAAAGTTTTTTTTTTTGCAGAATCTAGTAGACTAGGGGTACCTCTTTAATATTTAAGAGGGTGCCCGGTGATATCCCTTGGGCAATTTCGTATCTTAAGCCTTTCTTGTCCAATGTGTTGACTATAAGGCGGATATACTACAGGTGAATAGGGTAAAAAAATTAACAAGCAGATATCACTATGAAACTTCACCAGTTGATTACGTAGATCAATATGAAAAATAAATGTATTACAAGTTTTCTGAAATTTAATGTTTGAATATGCAAATTAGGTATGATGTAATTAAATATGCGCTGATTTGCATAAACATAAAAATATCAAATCTGAACATTGGATAAAGCCAGTTTCAATTTTTTTCTTTTCATTTTGTTGACATAAGAGATGAAAAGTATTTTAGAGAGGGAATTATGGATATCTCATTTAGTTATTCAGTAAATCAGAAAATACTATACCAGCCTTTAAAAAATCCATTTTCGCCATGTTTTTTGGAATAAAATGTCATATAAATCAGGCTAAGAATAATATATCAACAAACCCCTCTGCAAAAACCTTCTAAACATGGTTAGGTATAAGACTGAAAAGTTTGGTGTATGTAGATGCTTGTGAACTGGAGATTTTGTTCTCCGAGTGAGAGAGGAAACTCATCCATATCCGCCTTATATTCAACACATTGGACAAGAAAGGCTTAATATACAAAATTGCCCAAGGGATATCACCGGGCACCCTCTTAAATCTTAAAGAGGTACACCTACTCTACTAGATTCAGCAAAAAAAAAAACTTTAACCGACAAAAGTGAAGTGTTCCTTTAAGGTTCTCGTGAGCTTTTGGCAGACCAGACCAGTCACTAAGCCATGGGGTCAGGTTGCAACCAACCCAGGTCAGACCTGGTTTTGTTGGTTAAAGTTTTTTTTTTTGCTGAATCTAGTAGAGTAGGTGTACCTCTTTAAGATTTAAGAGGGTGCCCGGTGATATCCCTTGGGCAATTTTGTATATTAAGCCTTTCTTGTCCAATGTGTTGAATATAAGGCGGATATGGATGAGTTTCCTCTCTCACTAGGAGAACAAAATCTCCACTTCACAAGCATCTACATACACCAAACTTTTCAGTCTTATACCTAACCATGTTTAGAAGGATTTTGCAGAGGGGTTTGTTGATATATGATTCTTAGCCTGATTTACATGACATTTTATTCCAAAAAACATGGCGAAAATGGATTTTTTAAAGGCTGGTATAGTATTTTCTGATTTACTGAATAACTAAATGAGATATCCATAATTCCCTCTCTAAAATACTTTTCATCTCTTATGTCAACAAAATGAAAAGAAAAAAAATTAAGCTGGCTTTGTCCAATGTTCAGATTTGATATTTTTACGTTTATGCAAATCAGTGCATATTTAATTACATCATACCTAATTTGCATATTCAAACATTAAATTTCAGAAAACTTGTAATACATTTATTTTTTATATTGATCTAAGTAATCAACTGGTGAAGTTTCATAGTGATATCTGCTTGTTAATTTTTTTACCCTATTCACCTGTAGTATATCCGCCTTATAGTCAACACATTGGACAAGAAAGGCTTAATATATGAAATTGCCCAAGGGATATCACCGGGCACCCTCTTAAATCTTAAAGAGGTACCCCTAGTCTACTAGATTCTGCAAAAAAAAAAACTTTAACCGACAAAGCCAGGTTCACCTAAATTATGGCATTTGGCTCCCGGACTAGAAGGAGGAAGGGGGGAGACAAAGGATTAAGGCAAAGGGGGGAGAGGAGGGGCTACCAAAGACCCTCACTACCAGTGTGGAGCAATATCTAACCATTAAAGCTGCACAGTAACTATCTACACTAGATCTGTTGTGCAATTATTCAAATATAATAAGTATATACTATAACCTGTTACATATGCTTCTGACTGCATGTCTGTGTGCATGGGTGTCTGCAAAGAAATTTGATAGTTTGCTTGTTGTACTGCGTCAAGATTGACAACAATTCCGACCAATCGTTACTGTCTTCAGATCTCAGAAGGTTGATGGCGTTCTTAAGCCGACCACTCGTTAATTTAATTGGTATCGCAATTCAAATGCATGCGAGAGTGGCACACACACACAAACCACACAAAAAGACGCACTCACACTATAAAACTTTTCTTTTGCTTAACTGGGTGCTGAATCCTAGGTCAAATGCATGCAAGAGTGGCACACACACACACACACACACACACACACACACAAACAGCTCTCCGCTCTCCCTACACAAAATGTCCCTCTTCTTCATTCTGCCAACATTTCGGCTACTTTTTACCGGGCTCACAGTAGCTATTCTGACCTCCTCCTCAATCTGTCCCTGCTGAGTCACATCTCTCACCTCCTCCCCCTCCTCTTCCTCTTCCTCCTCCGAATCAATGTGAATAGCTACTCCTTCCTCCTCTGTGTAACTACTCTGTTGCACACTCGCGTGTGCCTCTCTGACAGCCAGTGCACTCTGTGCTGCTTCTGCACTGCTGCTAGATGTCGACCTGCACCTGCAGCTGCAGCTGGGTCATTCCGTGTCAAATCACCCAGTGCCGGAAAGTGACCCTCTCCGAAAAAATCTGAAATAAATCACAGGTGTTTGTAGACTAAACCTATGCATCAATCTGAAATAGTATACCTGGATCACTAATGGTTTAAAATCTACAGCCCTTTGAAGCTTCAAGTCATTTTAAGCATTGTGGTGAACAATCCTTTTTGGTCAACTTGCAACATTATTGACTCTTTTGGTATTTCACACACATCAGTGAAACTATGTGAATGGAAGCACATTTTCCTGTTGAATTAAGAAATCTAATCAGATCAGAGGTATCTTGTGTAATTTCCCCTCTGCAAAGCTCTGAAAATGGTTATAAATTCATTATGTGAAAAGACATCATCACTTTTGAAGGCTTCTCATTCGAAAAGTATGTGCCACAAATTTCATCAGTTTTTTTCCCCACTCATATATGGACTATAAGGTCATGTCCATGCATCAACTCTTGTTGTAATTGTTGTCATATTGTCAGAGCATTTTGTTTTAATTGGGCTTGATTTTCAAAAAGTCCATTTTCGTCCTATCATTTCACCATGTGGACAGTTAACAGGATTTTTTTAAATTTTACCATATATCATTCTGTATGTGCGGATCATCTGTTTAAATTTTGGGCCTGTTGCTGAGTTTCTTTATTTGAGATATGATTTTTGGAAAGTATTCTCTATAAATCCACTGAACTTGCATTGGATCTGCAGTACCACTTTGCACCACATGGGTGCTCTTTTAATACAATGGAAGTCAATGGAAGAGTAAGAGAGTCACTTGTTTGCTGCACATCACAATGTAAACACACATTTTATGGTTCATAGTTGAATTGCTCCAAGTAATGACTGCAACATGAACAACATACTACTCATAAATAAATCTTATTTAGTGAAATAAACTGATCAAGCAAAATATACACACATAGACAGACTGATACATGCAGCAAGAGGATTTAGCTTGCCATCTTTGTAACAGTTTTCTACACCACCATAGAAGTTGGAAAAAGAAAGTCATAACAGAACATATTCAAGAAAAGAAGGGTTTCTAAAACTCAGTGCATTGTCAGATGCAGAAAAAGCGTCAGATGCAGTTTAGAACAGGTATTTCACTTGATGAATAGAATAGAATAGAATACAATAGAATATATAATTTTTTGATCCCGTGAGGGAAATTCAGTTCTCTGCATTTAACCCAATTTAACCGAATTAGTGAACACACAGCACACAGTGAACACACAGTGAGGTGAATCACACAACCCAGAGCAGTGAGCTGCCTGCCCAACCAGCGGCGCTCGGGGAGCAGTGAGGGGTTAGGTGCCTTGCTCAAGGGCACTTCAGCCATGGTGGAATGGTCGGGGATCGAACCGGCAACCCTCCGGTTACAAGCCGGAAGCCCTAACCAGTACACCACGGCTGCCCCTAGAAGATGACTGCATGTTTCCATCACATAAAAGTATTCATCAAAAGGTATGAGGGCTCACAATGCTATTGCCTGGATCCAAGACACATTCATGAAAAGGAGATAACTCCTCAAGTATCTTTTTAAAATACTGTACCTGATCTCAACTGAAACAATACTTTTTTTCTGCATTTGGCAATGCACTGAATTTTAGAACCCCCCCCCCTTTTTTTTTAATGTTCCTTCATGACATTCATTTTCCCAGTTCTTTCCCAGATCACATGGAGACAAACCACTGATCCACCTTGAGGCTCTTTGTCTCTGACAGCATACCAAGTATATAGGCCCCTTCTCAACCTCTCTCTTCAACTCTCAAGGAAGGTCCTCTAGGCTCATTCCCACTGATCTAACTAACACTGGATATGCTATCCTATTGTTGCCGCCCCATCATTCTTTATCTATCAGTGGGAACTGCCAAAGATGGCAATTATGCTAAATCCTCTTGCTGCATGTATGATCATTGATGACCAGTGAGTCTTATGTGTGTATAATTTGCTTGATCCGCTTATTTTCTCTAAATAAGATTTATTTGAGTAGTATGTTGTTCATGTTGCAATAATTACTTGGAGATATTCAACTATGAACCATAACATGTGTGTTTAGATTGGATATGTGCAGCAAACAAGTGACTCTTTTACTCTTCCATCGACTTCCATTGTATTAAAAGAGCACTCCATGTGGTGCAAAGTGGTACTGCAGATCCAATGCAAGTTCAGTGGATTTATAGGGAATATTTTCAAAAAATCATATGTCAAATAAAGAAACTCAGCAACAAGCCCAAATTTTGGACCGATGGTCCTCACATACAGAATGATATATGGTCAAATTTTTAAAAAATCCTGTTAACTGTCCACATGGTGAAATGATAGGACGAAAATGGGCTTTTTGAAAATCAAGCCCAATTAAAACAAAATGCTCTGACAATACGACAACGATTACAACCAAAGTTGATGACCTTATAGTTCATATATGAGTGGGAAAAAAACCTGATGAAATTTGTGGCACATACTTTTCGAATGAGAAACCTTCAAAAGTGATGATGTCTTTACTCTTTTCACATAATGAATTTATAGCCATTTTCAGAGCTTTGCAGATGGGAAATTGCACAAGATACCTCTGATCTGATTAGATTTCTTAATTCAACAGGAAAATGTGCTTCCATTCACATAGTTTCACTGATGTGTGTGAAATACAAAAAGAACCAATAACATTGCAAGTTGACCAAAAAGGATTGTTCACCACAATGCTTAAAATGACTTGAAGCTTCAAAGGGCTGTAGTTTTTAAACCATTAGTGATCCAGATATACTATTTAAGATTTATGCATAGGTTTAGTCTACAAACACCTGTGATTTATTTCAGATTTTTTTGGAGACGGTCACTTTCCAAATGTAGCTGAAATTGGGTGATTTGACACGGAATGACCCAGCTGCGATTGAACTTGTGGTGGCAAACAGTTCTGTAATTTTAGCACATTTTGCTACATCCACTTGTAGACTTTTGCGCCTTTTCTCTCGCAACTTCTCTGCGCCCCCCTTGCGCTTTTGTGGTTTTGTCTTTGTCCATTTTCATATACGGACGGTCTCAAACTGGTCGAACTCCAATGGCAGATTTTGTTAACCTGCTATAGAGCATACCGGACTCCTAGTGCTGCCATATGTGCTTATACAGAGAATTCTGCACTGGACTATTTATACAGAGAGCACTGGAGTGGTGGAGTCCTATGTGTTTATACAGAGAGTGGTGGACTGGTGGAGTCGTGTTTATACAGAGAGTGGTGAAGTCCTATGTGTTTATACAGAGAGTGGTGGACTGGTGGAGTCGTGTTTATACAGAGAGTGGTGAAGTCCTATATGTTTATACAGAGAGCACTGGAGTGGTGAAGTCCTATGTGTTTATACAGAGAGTGGTGGACTGGTGGAGTCCTATGTGTTTATACAGAGAGTGGTGGACTGGTGGAGTCCTATGTGTTTATACAGAGAGTGGTGGACTGGTGGAGTCCTATGTGTTTATACAGAGAGTGGTGGACTGGTGGAGTCGTGTTTATACAGAGAGTGGTGAAGTCCTATGTGTTTATACAGAGAGTGGTGGACTGGTGGAGTCCTATGTGTTTATACAGAGAGTGGTGGACTGGTGGAGTCGTGTTTATACAGAGAGTGGTGGACTGGTGGAGTCCTATGTGTTTATACAGAGAGCACTGGAGTGGTGGAGTCCTATGTGTTTATACAGAGAGTGGTGGACTGGTGGAGTCCTATGTGTTTATACAGAGAGTGGTGGACTGGTGGAGTCCTATGTGTTTATACAGAGAGCACTGGAGTGGTGGAGTCCTATGTGTTTATACAGAGAGCACTGGAGTGGTGGAGTCCTATGTGTTTATACAGAGAGTGGTGGAGTCCTATGTGTTTATACAGAGAGTGGTGGAGTCCTATGTGTTTATACAGAGAGTGGTGGACTGGTTGAGTCCTATGTGTT
This sequence comes from Sardina pilchardus, assembly GCF_963854185.1. Classification (NCBI taxonomy): domain Eukaryota; kingdom Metazoa; phylum Chordata; class Actinopteri; order Clupeiformes; family Clupeidae; genus Sardina; species Sardina pilchardus. Next base: position 8,787,798 of record NC_084994.1, read on the forward strand.
TATACAGAGAGCACTGGACTGCTGGAGTCCTATGTGTTTATACAGAGAGTGGTGGAGTCCTATGTGTTTATACAGAGAGTGGTGGACTGGTTGAGTCGTGTTTATACAGAGAGTGGTGAAGTCCTATGTGTTTATACAGAGAGCAGTGGAGTGGTGGAGTCCTATGTGTTTATACAGAGAGTGGTGGACTGGTGGAGTCGTGTTTATACAGAGAGTGGTGAAGTCCTATGTGTTTATACAGAGAGCACTGGAGTGGTGAAGTCCTATGTGTTTATACAGAGAGTGGTGGACTGGTGGAGTCCTATGTGTTTAGGCTTGTAGATATATATTTAATAGGATGTGTTGGCAAAGGGGGATTTTTAATGCTCTTTTTGTACCGGGGTGGCAATACATGTAACGGGTTCTGTATACTGTGATCATTTTCTGCCGGATTTAGACTATATTGTAGAATTGTCACTTATAGATAATGTTATGGGCATATGGAAGGCTAAAGTTGTAGAGCAAAATCTTTGTTGTTCTTCAACTCAGAGAAAAAATGATGTGCTTGTGCTATGTCTGTGGTTTCCTGTGGATGTGGAAGATGTAGCCTACGTGGCTCGTGCAAATGTCTGGGGTTTCCTGTTGACTTGACAGATGTAGCCTAAGTGACACATAAAGGCTGGCTTACATTGTACGATTTTGGTCTGTTTTAACAGTCGGCGACTAAATTTGTGTGTGTGTGTGAATGTGTGTCTGTGATTGTCTGTGTCTGTGTTTATGATGTGTGTGTGTGTGTGTGTGTATGTATCTTTCTTTGTATGTGTTTGTGCATGCATGTGCGTAGTGTACAGTGACAGTCACAAATTGTACACATAACTTAATTTATTGTATTTCACGAAACTTGGCATGCACTGCAGCCAAGCAAGTTAGCGTTATTCACCTGACCGTGTTACACAAAACAGAAAACACAGAACAGCAACCAGACACTGATGCCAGAACACACAGGAACGGAACACATACTATTGTAGAAGAGTGCCCCTAGTGGCAAACAGGGGAACTGCAAAGGCATGCCAGTGTAGAGAGTAGTGCCCTATATGTGGAGAGTATCGCCAACTCAAATCACGGGCGCCATGTTTCCTACCGGAAGTGAAATCTTTCTACACTGACGGCCAATAGGGCGAATATGACATGTTGAAACAAATAGCTTAACATCGTCATAAACAAGCCTATACATGTTATAATGTGCATCATACTTTATTACATACATACATAGACATACAATATATTTTGACCATGCATGAGGCAAGGCTAAATATGCTATTTCTTTCTTTTTTAATTATCAATAAGTATGGTGTTTCAATATACTCTGGGACAGTAAAAGAAGATAGTTTTTATTGAACACTTTTTTAGTTTTTTAAGTTATTAAAAATAATATAATAGATATTATATAAAGTTATTGTTATTACAATAACTACATGGAGGTCACCATTAGTTTGATCTTAAACTCTTCCGTTAAATAAGAACTTACCCCTGTGCACAAAACCTGCCAGACAATAACCACATCTTTCCCACTGCCATCACTCTCCTGAACTGTAGATTAATTGGTCACCACCACCTTGGCCATAAGTTCAATTTTTACAGACTAAATCACATGCATCTTTTGCAATATGTTTTGGACTCAATCTATTGGTAGGTGCCTTAAGTATATTGTGGTGCTCTATAGTATGCATCTTCTGACTGTATACTATTGCATGTCTAATTGTTTCGACCGCCAGTCAAATTCCTTGTGAGTATACTTGGCCAATAGAAGCTCATTCTGATACTAAAGCACACAAACATGCTAGGTGTTCAAAAATATTTTTCAATAAAATATATTTCCATTTATTATAATACAATTAAATAATCATTAAATAATCAAAGACTAGGCCCCAGCCGTGGCGCAACAGGCTGGGGCACCTGCACCGCACGCCGGGGACCCGGGTTCGATTCCCGCCCTGTGGTCCTTTCGGGATCCCACCCCAGCTCTCCAGTTGTACCTTTGTTCTCGTCCTGCATGTAAAATAATGAAACTCTTGTCATTAAATGGGTAGATGTACTGTACATAAAAAAGACCAAAGACCAAAACTATTTCTACCACTGTAGTAAGGACTGCTATTCTAAAAATCTGAAATGTGCACAGGTTTGCAGCTGAACACACTTACCTGGCTCAGGGTGAAGGGAGATCCCTCTTTTCGTTTGCTTCTACACCACACTCATTATCTGTCGCACACTCTCACACACACACACACACGGGACACAAAGGGAGTTGACCGTGAAGCTCCTCTCTCAGCCTCAGACTTGGGTCCATGTTGACTGGGCTGATTTGGTGAGGAGGAGGGCAGCACAGAGCCATGTGGCGTCATCAGAACATCGTCCCATGCTGAGGTCGACTGATGCGTTGCCTCTTGCTTCTCTCCCTCTGGCAAGGCCGACTGCTTTCCCCCAATGGGTGTCAGGCATCAGGAGAAAGGTGCTGAAGCAAGGAGCAGCAGCAGTAGCCTACAGGATCTTGAGGATGTTGAGGCGACGGGGCAGGGACACTGAATCAGCAGACAACTGTATCCCTCTTACTTCACCAGCCACTAACCCTTCTCTACCTCCATCTGAAATAACGAAAAAGACAAAGAGGAAGCATAATATTTACTATATTGCTTTGTTTTATAATACAGACATAATTCATCACCTTAAATCATGATTCAATAAAGCATGGCACACTCACTAGGGTTGACAGATTGAAGTATAGCCTACAAAACCAGTGTTGAGCTGAAGTCTGTATTGACACCACTTAATAATGTTGTGATTAACACACCACCTACCAAGTTTGACAGATGGCTAGCAAACTATATCTTCAAACTATGCTGTGTGTTTCAACAGATTTGGACAATACTGTGCCTAGGCTACTAGTAAAGTTTCTAACAACGCGATGCAAGCGCTGACAGTGCATACCGATAGTTAGTTGTCGATAGAAAGACTACCTACCTAGCTAACTTGGCAAACTGCAATTATCTGACCAGCTATTTCAGTCAAGCAGGAGGACATTCTTGAAATAGGCAAACAAGACGTTGTCTTAGTTTGCTCGACAAGAAAGAAAGCGCAAAACTAACAAGTTTATCAATGATTACAGATCGCTACATGTTACCTGCTAAGCAGCTGTATTAGTAAACACACGACACGACACTACTGACTGCTTGTCTTAGTAGCCACTTTAGTGCTTCAAAAACGCAAAATGCAAGGAAATTAAGACCATAAATGATAACAGTATGAGATGATAATAAACCTTATATACCAGAGTTGTTCCAACCGTTTTCCTTTTAGACAAGGTGATGTATCCGCTGCTCCTCCAGAAGTGACATCTCTCCGGGTAGTTAGAAACAGAATCCGTGCTGCTAATGTCTTAACGAGTCATATCACTAAAAAGGCTTAAGACGTAAACGTTATAATGTTAACTTTATCAGAAAAGTTTTCAGTAAGAAAATGGGTCGCTATATGGCGAAGATATTAGACTTAATGCCAACGATACTCAAACACTGCCATTTGAAAGCATTTGAAAGCGTTCTATGCGAAGGCATTTCCTGTAGGAAAGATGGCACCCATAAAACATGTGGTCACCTCTGAACCAATCCTTGGCAGAACTGCTCTGAACGTTCCAAACGCAGTTGGCGGTACCAGAGCCCATTTATGGAGAGCCGATCCACTTGCTATTAACTCCATTGTACCTGCATTGTACCTGCAGTTACCGTTGCAGTTCCACTAGGGGCGATCACGAGCAAGTGATCAAATAATGGGGGTCTATGGGGCTAGACGGCTAAATTGGTCTGTTTCACCTGATTGTCATTTAAAAATCAAAGTTTGGATTTTAATTTCTGCAAGCTCAATATGGGTTTTAGGTCGAAAGTTGAATGAACAAATACTCATGGCCCTTTGGTTTCTCACAGGCTTGGTCGTTGTTGCCCATAACACACTAGCACCCTGCTAATGAATGACGTCATTGACACGTTTTAAAGGCTTTTTAGAGCAATTAAGGGACTTAAAAAATCTAATACTCAGCCGTGTGTATTTTCCTTGACCCCCTTTCACATGCAATATTCCGATTTCTACACAAAAACTTATATCCAGAGAAAAATGGATTTGAGGAGAAACTCACCTCCTCAACTCATTCACCTCCATTCATTCTCCACTTGCTCGCGATCTAGTTGCAGTGTCATGCGGAAGTATTCAGCGAGTGGTCGTTCTCCCCTTATTAGACATTCTCTGGCGGTACTCTCCAATATAGGGCACTACCGTACTCTCTACACTGGCATGCCTTTGCAGTTCACCTGTTTGCCACTAGGGGCACTGTTCAACACTCTCTACACTGGCATGCCTTTGCAGTTCACCTGTTTGCCACTAGGGGCACCCTTCAACACTCTCTACACTGGCATGCCTTTGCCGTTCCCCTGTTTGCCACTAGGGGCACTCTTCAGCACTCTCTACACTAGTATGTGTTCCGTTCCTGTGTGTGTTCTGGCATCAGTGTCTGGTTGCTGTTCTGTGTTTTCGGTTTTGTGTAACAAGGTCAGGTGAATAACACTAACTTGCTTGGCTGCAGTGCATGCCAAGTTTCATGAAACTTTGTTCATGGGGGGCCATACAATAAATTAAATTATGTGTACAATTTGTGACTGTACACTACGCACATGCATGCACAAACACATACAAAGATACATACACACACACACATCATAAACACAGACACAGACAAGCACAGACACGCATTCACACACACACACACACACACACACACACACACACACACACACACACCAGTGTTGTGCACGTTCACACTCTTCAGTAACTAGTTCAAAGTTCAGTTCACACACGTGCAAAGTGAACTGCTCACGTTCATAGTTGACCATTTTTAATTTTGAACTAGTTCAAATTCAGTTAATTTGAATGAAAATCTGTTTCTTACGGAATATAGGCTACAGCCACCTGTTGTTCTCATCTAATTGAGAATGTCTCAATTAAGAACGTGTTCTTTTGAACTCGTTCATGTACAACACTGACACACACACACACACACACAAGCACAGACACATGCACATAAACACACACACACACACACACACACATACATACATTCATACACACAGGTACGCACGCACACTCACATGCAAGTACACACACACAAGCATAAACACACGCATATATACATACACAGTAGACAGGCAGGCATACACATGCTCACACGCACTTGCACGCACACACACATAAACACGTATACTATAGGAACACATGCCGCCCCCACACACACACACAAACACTCACTCATACAGACCCCATTACCCCCACACACACTCACAAGTGAACATACTCAAACAGAGACACATAACACGCACACAAATGCAGACAAGCAGACATACACACACATCCCATTTCCCCAACACACTCACAAGTGAGAACTCACAGACAGAGAAGCACATACAGTATACACAAAAGCAGGCGCACATATGGACACACTCATTTACTTTCATAAAAGTTGCAGCATGGGATGGAGTAGGAGATGGAAACAAATTGAGAAGCGTGATTTATTTTTGCGGAGAGAATGTGCAGGACTGAGCAGCAGTCATATTTTGTACCACTTTGCGGTACATCTAGTTTGGTTAAAATAGGTCAAATATGGTTACATTTAGCAAAGTCTTTTGACCAACGCGACAAAGTATGAATCTTAAAATAAATCAACTTTATTCTATGTTATTCTCTATTATACTCTATTACGATATGTACTTTTGTAAGTGAGGAAAAGGCTTGTATAGCATGAAAAAAGGAAAGGGAGTCCAGGAGTGTTTCTGGATTGGCTGCCTAGCAAGTTAAAAAAACAAAACCATATTAATATTAACTGCCCCCGTGTATTTACCTCATAACTGAAGAATTTTCTTCATTGGTGTGGGCCAAGGCAACATTTTCACTGACTTTAATGATAATACATAGGCTACCTGTATACTTCAATGTTTTTGAATAATCTGAAATTCTACTTTAAAGTCTTTATCTTTGGCAATTACTTGGCCCGTACTGGAACATTTTCCCAACAGGGAAGTTACATACATGTAAATGAAGTGATCAATAACTGGCTAAGTATGATTCTGCCAACTTAAATAAGATCAAATTAATATTTTATAATTATAAATATTAATGTCCAATGTTGTAGGTGTTTAGAGAGCTTGGAACATTAATTCATTTCCAGCTGTGCCACAACAGACTTGGAGAGCATGTTACACTTCAAGCTTAATCATTTCTAGTAAGTTCCATTAAGTGCCTATTACAGCCTCTAGTAAGGGCTCAGTTTGTAAAACTAGTTTTTGAAGACGGGTCTAATGTCTAATCTTTCAAAGGAATGGGCCGCTATCTTGTCTGGTGTAGTCAGTTCCATTGATGACATAATTAGCATGCCCTATACAGTATTTGTAACTTCCCTGTTGGGAACATGTTACAGCATGGGGTAACATGACACTGGATAAGCAGGACAGCTATATTTCATAAAAGTTTATACGTTTTTTATAAGTATTTTATAAGTTGTGGACCCGATATAGGCGTCTAAACAAGCCATCTGAAATTGAACAGATTTCTTCCTCTTACCATGCAGGGCATCACAGAAATAGAAGAGATTTGTCTTGTACTTACAGTGATCCTTATGGGAAAGCCGGTTCTTATAACTAAATCAGGGCTGAGCAGGTATAGCCCATAGGTCAGTGGAGGAGGAAGTGCTGATTCCAGATCAGCATGGGGCCTTATACTGTGCTGAGATTAGTGCTGTGTGTCTGTGGGAGTGTGTCTAGCATGAGAGGAGAGAGGAGAGGAGTGCTGATTCCAGATCAGCATGGGGCCTTATACTGTGCTGAGGTCAGTGCTGTGTGTCTGTTGGAGTGTGTCTAGCATGAGAGGAGAGAGGAGAGGAGTGCTGATTCCAGATCAGCATGGGGCCTTATACTGTGCTGAGGTCAGTGCTGTGTGTCTGTGGGAGTGTATCTAGCATGAGAGGAGAGAGGCTAACTCCAGATCAGCTTGGTGACTCATGTAGCCCCCTGGTATCAGGGTATCCAGACAGTGAGTTCTGTGCTCATGATAAGAGTCTGGAAGGAGATTGTACTTGGTAGACAACGGCACGATCAAGTCTGTTAATCAGTCACTAAGCAACACTGGAACACTGTGCTCTATTTGGAAGCATTCAACAACAGGGTCTGGTGTCAGATAACGCGTATGTATGTCGTTTTCAAACCAGACAGACTCAAACATACAGTATGATCCTATTATACCACTTTCTGTATGCTGTGTTCGTGGTTTGTATTGGTGCTTTTATTTTGACATCTAATTGTATTGGCACCAGCAGGCTAGGGAAGCGTTTTTATCTTCATGAACACACTCCCCTTTCCCCCACCACCGCAGCCTGTGTACTAGACTGTAAACTGATTGTTTGGTACGAGTGCAATTTGCTTTTAGCATATCAATGTGTAGTACTGTACTAATTAAGGAGCTGGGCCAGCATGCAGTAGCCTGACAAGTTGTGGGTTCAATTTCCGGCTGCCAGCGTTGTGCCCCGGAGCAAGGGTACTTAACCCCAAATTGCTCCGGGGACAATGTAGTCCATTGTAATATGATTGGATGAGAAGTATCTGCTGAATGAATAAATCTAAATGTAACCTTTTTTTCCCTAATGGTATAATCTACACTGGGGTCACACTCAAATTATTTCAATACCACACTCAATATGAAATGCAACAAAGAGATGACATTTATTTTTCCTTTTGTTTGCGTGCAATAAAAGCATAAAATGTTGAAATAAAAGAAATATGTAGCCGAACAAGAAAAAAATCCACAATGTAAATTCCACATGAAAATGAGACCTGACTCACGCGAAAAGGATGTTCCCCCACACTGAGAGGCAGTTAGAGCAATAACTGTGCTGTTGCTGGTGGCCTGTGGACTGTCTCGGGACACCCAAGCACTGTCCCGGGACACCCAGACACTGTCCCGAGACACTAGACACTGTCCCAGGACACCTTGGAACTGTCCCAGGACACCCAAGCACTGTCCCGATAGTTATCAACACTTAGCCTAGCTACTCTGAGTCTCCAAATGGTTAAAAACTGTTTCAGCTCCCAACACTGCGTCTTTCCACTTCGTAGCACAAAACGTGTTCTCTCATTTTCACTTTCCTAGTAGTCGGTGGCAGCAGATTCGTGACTCCACATCCTTAATTCTAATTGGCCAAATAGGCTATACATCACTGCCATCTACTAACACAGGATTGGATAGCAGCATTTGAGTACATTGCAGAACTATTTATTAAACACACTTGCAAATGTACATATTAATATTGAAAACCCTTAATAAAAAGTATTTTAAAAGGGCTTTACATACTGTAAATAAAATTAGACCGTTTACCGAAGTATACTGTAGTTTCGGCGACAGTTGTCTCCTTACTCTGAGTTCCACATCCCTTCTCCTAGAATTACACAAACTACACTGTTAAATGTCTTCAACTTCTAAAATAATTGCCTGTAAAATAATTGTTGCAATATTGCTAAGTAATGGCATGCTGAAAATTACATGGGAGTAACTTTCACACACATTATCTTCACATCAAACCACATCAGAGTGTTCTTTTTAAGGGGCTAGAACTTCAATGATGATAAAGACTAAAAGGGCACCTTGGCAAACTATCTTCTCAGAGACCAACTATCTGTATTTCTCTGTATGTCAGGTGAACATCATGGCTGATAACATTCTGGACCTGCTCTTCAGAACTCTGGAAGAGTTGAAGGAGGCAGAGCTGAAGCGGTTCAAGATGTACCTGTCTAACAGGACCATGGAGGAGTTTGAGCCCATCCCCAGAGGAAGGCTGGAGAAAAGTGATGTTACAGATGTTGTCTCTGAGATGATGGAGGCCTATGGGGAGGAAGGCTCAGTGACAATTACCCTGACCACCCTGAGGAAGATGAACCTCAACAATCTTGCAAATGAACTAGAAGAAAGGTAGATAAACACACACTTACGCATGCACAATACATTGATATTTCCCCAGTGCTCGTATAGGAATGCTCTGTTGTATAGATATTTAAGTGAATAATTGTAATGTTTCTTGCCATGTTCCTCCAGGGATGCTGCCGAGTCAGGAGAGATAGATGGTGAGATCTTCACACATTCTACACCTACCTGTACCCCATGTTTGAGTACTTCACACTGAGTGTACTTGAATCATTTCTTTTGAAACATTTTTTTTACTTTCTGTATGAGAGGGATCAATGTTCAAGACTCAAATAAGGAAGATTAGATGGTTGGACTTTTATAATGACACTCTAATGAAATATGAACAGAATAATAGTTATTTATTGCTAAAATATGATAACTAATCATAACTATGATCATGGACATAGATTCAAGTTTTTCCACTCATCATAAATTAACACCGTTTGAAAGTCAAGTACAAAACCATGTGAGAATTATTCTAGCATACAGTGTATTGATTTCTATTGATTACACCTCTCTTTTTTACTAGATGCAATTGTACAGGAAATCAAAGCAAGCCACAAGAAGTGGATGATGGAGAAGTTTGGTGTTATTGATGAGTGTATTGAAGATGGGAAGAACAAAGCACTCCTGAGTAAGATCTACACAGAGCTCTATATCACAGAGGGAGAGAATGAAGGCGTCAACACTCAGCATGAGGTTCGCAGGATTGAAACACAATCAAAATGTCTAACCTCAAACAAAGACAAAATCAACTCTAATGACATCTTTAAGTGTTTACCAGAACCTGGAGAAATCTGTATCAAAATCCAAACTGTGATGACCACAGGCATTGCTGGTATAGGAAAATCTGTATGTGTGCAGAAGTTCATTCTGGACTGGGCAGATGGGAGCGACCATCAGGATATTGATTTCATATTTGCGCTTCCATTCCGACGGTTAAACTTGAAACAGAATGACTCATTCTCTCTTCGCAAACTCCTTGACAACTTTCATGAACTGGACGGAAAATACATAAATACACATATGCTTAAGAAGTTGAAGATCATTTTCATCTTTGATGGTCTAGATGAGAGCAAACTCTCCCTGAATTTTGGAGAAAGTGCAGAGATCCGTGATCCCCAGAAGACTGCTCCAGTGGATATATTGATAACAAACCTCATCAAAGGCAATCTACTGCCTAAAGCATTTAAATGGATAACCTCTCGGCCAGCAGCTGTCAAACGGATCCCTGGTAAATACATACACAGGTGGACAGAGGTGCAAGGGTTCAATGACCAACAGAAGGATGAATACTTCAAGAAGAAGATTGAGGATCCAGAAAAGGCAGGCACAGCCATCACTCACATTAAAAGGTCAAAGAGTCTCTACATCATGTGCCACATCCCTGTCTTCTGCTGGATCTTAGCCACTGTGTTTCTGAAAATGATCCATCATACCAGCACAATCCACTTGCCTAACACACTGACTGAGGTCTATATCGGATTTCTGCTCACCGAGACAAAACGGAAGGGCCAGAAACATTGCGAGGACTTTGAACAAGATGATAAAAAATGCCTGACGTTTGATAGTGAAGCTATTTTAAAATTATCTAAATTAGCATATCAAGAACTAGAGAAGGGTAATATCATATTTTATGAAGACAGTTTGACAGCGTGCGGCATCAGTGAAAATGAAATTACATCGTACTCTGGTATGTGTTCTGAGTTCTTCAAGACTGAGAGTGTAGGTGACAGCCGTAAAGTTTTTTGCTTTATGCATCTGAGCATTCAAGAGTTCCTGGCTGCTTTGTTTGTGTTTCACTCCTTTCTGAATAAGAACATAGAAACCCTCGGACATTTTACACCACAAAAATCTGTCCTTACAGCAATACCAAAACAGCTGACTAGGTTATTTAAGAGGGGCCCTTCACACCTTTCCATGACTGATTTGTTAAGAAGTGCAATAGATAAATCCATGCAGAGGGAAGATGGACAGCTGGACCTTTTCCTTCGCTTCCTCTTGGGCATATCACTGGAGTCCAACCAGAAACTCCTACAAGGCCTTCTGACACACAAGGAGAGCAGCTCAGACAGCCTAAAAGAAACGGCCAAGTACATCAGAAAAATTCTGAGTGAAGACACAAAAGTCCCAGAAAGATGCATGAATCTGTTACTCTGTTTATTGGAGATGAAGGACAACTCCATTCATCTGGAAATTCAACAATACATAAACTCTGGAGAATTGCTCTCACCTACCCAGTGTTCAAGACTGGCCTACATACTTCAAGTGTCAGAGGAAACAACAGATGAGTTTGATCTGACAAAGTACAAGACAACAAATAAGGGTCGGAAGAGACTTCTTGTAGTCCTGAAGGTTTGTAGGAAAGCACGGTGAGTAATAGCCACTCTGCCGAGCATTTGAACCTGAATTGTAAAAAACTACAGAACAACAAAATAGTAATGAGGTTATAACTCTGGCATTGTATTAGAGAGTGCATAGTGGTGATGTAATATAGTTAAATTGATTTAGCTATAATTAACCCGACACATGTGTTTTGTTGTTGTAGATTGGTTGGTTGTGATCTCCAAGAGGACTCCTGTGAGGTTCTAGTATCTGTTCTTCAGTCAGAAAACTCCCTGTTGAAAGAGCTTGACCTGAGTTCTAATCCTCTGAGGGATTCTGGAGTGAGGTTGCTGTGTGTTGGGCTGGAGCATACTAACTGCAAGCTGGAAACAATGAGGTTAGTTATTTGGTTACAATATGTTGAGGTCAACAAAATAGTACTCAATACTGGTGTTGTATTTGTGGGTAGAGTGGTAATGTAATATCGTATTACCCTGACTTACCTTTCATTTGTCTGATTTGTGAGTCACTCACTGCATGTAGTTGTGAACTAACACCAAGATACCACAGTGGGCATTTGTCTCTTGTCTCTTTAACATACAGTATGAAATCAAACATTCATGTCTAAATTACTCCTTGAATCAAGTCAAATGTACAAATCAATTTGACATCAAGAAACCATTACTCATTCACTCATACTCACATACAGTACTCATTCACTCAAATCTTACTCACTCAATGCATACTCATACTGCACTGGTATTTCCTGTAAATAAATATCTGGTGGTTATATCTTGCTGTATGTGGGCAAAGCAAAGTAACAATATGAAGTGTAGAGGCCTAGATGTAGTTCATAGGAATAAATACAAATGTGTTTATTGATGTGAATTTAATGATGTTTAAAAAGGTAAATAATTTAATTTCATTTAACACTAGAAGCGCCGTGCCGTTCTGATCCACTTATACCTAGAAGCGCAGCGCCCCGGTCATTTGACCGCTTTGACGACCTACTAGAAGCGCCGTGCTGTTGTGAACTACTTAAAGCGCGGCGAGGCGGTCAAAAGACCGCTGAGTCCTTAGACTGGGAGGCTGTTACTTACACATAATGACAGCTATATGGCGCTTCGTGCACGAATCAAATCGTTTGGTCATAAATTTGTCAGACTGTGTTGTCTGTGGTTGTTTCATTATGACATACAGCACGTTTGAGTTATCTGTTCATTTATTTTTGTTGATTTGTGTTGTTTGAGGTAAAAACTCTGGAGGAGTTCTTGAACAAACCTTGAGCAAACTTGACTTTCAACTTTTTCATAGTATTTCATTTTTTTTTTTTTTTAAAGTATATTTTTTGGGCTTTTGTGCCTTTAATTTTGACAGGACAGTAGAGAGAGACAGGAAGCGAATGGGTGAGAAAGTCGGGGTGGGATCCGGAAAGGACCTCGGGGCGGGAATCGAACCCGGGTCGCCGGCGTGCGGAGCAGGTGCCCCAGCCAGTTGCGCCACGGCTGGGGCCATAGTATTTCATTTTTTATATTTCGTTTTTACATTTTGTATGCTAGCCTACTTAGAAATGTTGGCTATTTTAAAACGGAGGCATACGCGTTCTGTGATTAGGAGCCTGACCCGACGGGAGGGGAAAGATGAAAAATGTCGACCCAACACCGGTGTTGTTGGATCTCGAGATCCGTAACCCGCAGTTCGGGTTTGGGCAGATAATCTAAGCTCTAAAATGAATGGGTTCTAATTCACTCCCCAAATGCACTTCTATTCATTTAATATAGGTAGCCTAGGCTATGTTTGCGCCGCCGAAAATGATCGGACCGAACAAAGAGCCTAACCTAGTCTGGTTTCAATTACACAGTAGCCAGGATTTCATGCCGCATTTTACAGGCTACCGCGGCTACTTTCTAAAACAATGTTCATTCATTTAGGGAGAAGCATCTAGGGCAGGGGTGTCAAACTCATTTTCACCGAGGGCCACATCAGCACAATGGTTGCCCTAAAAGGGCCAGATGTAACTTCTAAAATTTGCAGCACTAGCCACAAAATCTTAAGCATCGGTAAAACTTCTAAAATCGAGAAGAGCAAAAGGTATCAGCATGACATGTCAGACACTGTCAGTTCCATACAGTTTGACTTTTCAATGAGGGTCACTGGTCAGTTAGGAAGAGATCATGCCATGGATTTTTTTTTCTTTTCTTTTTTCTTTCATATTTCTGAGTTTGTAGATTCGAGTATATTCATTGCACAAGTGAAATACCAGTAACAAAATGCAGTTTTACATCTAGCCAGTGATGCAAACGAGTAGGCTAACTGACATGTCAAAAAGTGCATCCATATGAGATGCGTCACTAGCCTACAACGTTCCATACACATACAGTAGAAGCAAACAGTCCCGGTGGACTTTTCCCAGGTTTTTTAAAGTTGAAAGGTGTTGTGTGGATTCTACGTTGTTAGTTTTAAACTGAAATGAAAATGCAAAGCAACAGGGCGATTACTACAAACGTCTAGCCTACCTCTGCTTGCCTGATCTGAATGCACCTCTCGGTCAGAATAGGCTTACTTTCGCTTTCGGCTAAACAATCACTTGCGCGATTAGCAAGGATTTGAAGCTGGATTTTTTGGATAATAGGACTACACACAATTATACATGCTTTTTAAACGTAGACGTAAATGTATCACGTAGTTTACAACTACCAATTGAAATCAAAGTAACTTACATCGATTCCCCTCTCAAAGAAGCACACGCACTTCAAGCAATCATGCGTTTCACAGGCAGGCTAAACCGAGCGCTTAAGTTAGGCGCTCTGTTCGCTAAGATAGAATACTGGTCTATTTTGTTTTCACATGTACGCAGTGCTATCACATCTGATGTAGCCAGTTGCACTGATCATAGAGGAAGGTGGTTGATGTTGCCTCCCTTTCAGTCTCACATGCATGCATTGTATTGCAGTGTATTGCCTATACACTAAAACTGTATCGGACCTCAACCTCTCGCGGGCCACATACTGTATCAGACCCTTTAAGCTCTCGCGGGCCAAATGAAATGACGTGGCGGGCCGCATCTGGCCCGCGGGCCTTGAGTTTGACACCTATGATCTATTCTAGGGTCTAGCTACCTCGGAGGGAGGGAGATAGAGAGAGCAGAAATGCTGAGCAGGCATAGGCGCGAGAAGTAGGCTAATTAAAAATGATGAGTGAAAAAGATATTATCCGTTTTGCGAATGTGTAGGTGTGATGTCCATTTTTCTAAAAAGTTCCTGGTTGCGATGAAGCACTAGAGCCTGGCTGAATTGACGCGCCTTTTCGTTTTACGTGGCAAATAAAGATGTTTATTGGTCCTTACAGAAACAAAAATGAATGTTGCAAGTAATCCAAGGTAAAGTCTGAACGAAATAACTGTTTAAATGGTTTGTAAAAGAAAAGCGTGGTCAAAAAAGTGTTTTTCACCAGACTACCGTACTCCATGCCCTCTAACCTGGAATGCCGGCACCATATGCTGTGATGCCTACCTACGTCACCTCCATGTTACGCCCAAAAGTGCACAAAAATAAAAGACAAAAAACAAAATCATAATTCAAATTAAGTAATGGCAAACATTCATAACTATTTAAAATAGACCAAACAAATTATCCAACAAATATAAAGTAAATTATCCAACTTAGAAGAATGGCTATAACATTCCGGCCCCTAATTTCATGTGCAACATAAATTATGTACATGAATAGCCATTACTTATGATCATCATCATTCATAGAACAGTAGTATGCAACGAACGTCCAAACACTTTATACAGTTGTTATTACAATGTATTGCAGTTGTTATTGCATAACTTGAATGTCCATAGTTATGTATATCATAAAAGAAGTCCATTGAAGTGTGTGCAATGAGGCATTTATCAATGCCGCAGTGATGTCTGTAGCCTAAGATCATGTCCACACGTAGCAAAACGACCCCCACCCCCCTCCGTGAACTGGTTAGACGTGTATGGGGGAGGGGGAATGATCGGTTTCAAATAGGCTATGTTTGCAGTGGATAGTGTGTTATGTAGCCTATAGACCCCGAAGCCATTTGCTTTGAGAATAACGGCTGGCTGATGAAGTTTTCATGGCTGATAATGGCTTTAGTTGCCACTTCATGTCTACAGAACATGCAACTGAGTCCTGTGTAGCCTATCGTAGCAACGAGCACAATACTGATGTGGTGTATCCAGTGGGAATCGTTTATAGGCTCGCGTTTATTTTTCGCCTGTGTCTCTGATATAATTATTTTTAGATGCAAAAAGTCTAACTGGCTTAGCCAAAGTTTGTCAGATGGCGGCTCAATTTGGCTTAGAAAATTATTGGCTGGCGAAATTATTTTTCGTTAATGGTAAACAAATTTCAGAGAGTTTGTTATTAAAAAACATTAACAAAAAATAATTGTTCGTCGACGTTCAAGAACGGTCAGTGAATTCAGTCAATATGAGCTATAATATTTCGCCCCTGCCAAGTTGTGAACCCGGGCCTTCTGCGTCGCAGGCAAGGAAGTTAACGCTGCGCCACTTGCCGTTTTCATCACCTCGAAATTGGAAATAGGATAGGTCTTTGACGCGACGTAACTCAGTCAGTCCAGAAAACAAGTAATGTCTCTGAATGTGGCGATGACGTATTTTGACAGTTCAGTCACTTGTGCGAAGTCGTACTCATAAATGAAAGCCTACCTGTAAAGTTTGATTTCGTACTTGTAATTTTTGAATTCGTATTTTTTTCCCATCCGTATTCTGATGGATAAAATACACACAATATATTTTATGCACGACTGGACTCATTTGAGAACTCACAAATATTTATTTTATGCACGACTACAGACAAATACGAACGTGCATCAAATCTATGACACAAATATATTGACAGCTATCTCACTCCATACAAATAGAAGATAAGATATACAACTATGAATGTACGTAGGCATACGCGCCCTACGTACATAAATAGGCTACGACGGACGAATTTCAGCTGAAAATATTTTTTACACATGTAGGCCTGCCTAATAGAACAACGTTGCAACATTTTCAAAACAAACTCGCATTTTACCACTGTAAATCGCCTCCATAGACTATGAAAATAGAAAATGAAAATGAAAAATAGTTATTAAAATAAATCACATATATAATACATATTGCACATATATAAACTATATGTTTTATGGCATATTGCACATATATAAACTATATGTTTCCTGACAGGAAACCCTTGCGACATCTGCTGTGAGAAAAGAGAATAGCAGCCTGGACAAACATGGCCGAACGCGAGACAACATAGTGTTGTCATATAAGCAGTGTTGGGAAGGTTACTTTAGAAATGTAATGTGTTACAGTTACAAGTTACTCTGTTTAAAATGTAATAGTAGTGTAACTATTTGAATTACTTTTTCTGAGTAACGTAACTAACCAGCAACTCTTGGGCGTAAGGGCTGAAGCTCTCTCTATCTCCCTCCCTCCGAGGTAGCTAGACCCTTAATGGATGATGATGCAAACATGGAAATCATAGAAAAAGAAGCCACATCCAAGAAGTCTAAAATGTCTGCTACTTCTACAACATCGTCAGCTCGTGCTGAGCGCTTAAAGGTTGAATTGGAGAGAGCTGCTCTGTTAGCCAAGTCAGCTACATTGAAAAAAAGACAGACTATAGAGGAGCATGAACTACAGCTCAAGGTTGAAAAAGAACAGTTGGACCTGCAAGAAGGATTAGCTGCAACTGATGCATGATTAGAGGTGTTAAGAAAATATGAAAGTTCAGAAGTGTCAAGTAGAAGCAAAGGCAGTAGGGTGGATGTATTGATGTCTGCACCGAGGAAACGTGACGTCAGCCACAGTAAGAGAAGCGTGGCTAGTAGTTGAACTTGCCATAGTCACACTAGTGGAAGAGGCGCAGATGTGATATAAGCTCCTGTCACTTCAGTAGACAATTCTGTACATACAGATAACCTGGTTACCGTCATGCAGCGCCAAAATGACATCACAGAAAGCCTAATAAAGCAACAAAGGCTATCTACATTGCCATCACCGAACATTCCAGTTTTCAAAGGAGATCCATTAGAATATCGTCTCTTCATAAGAGCCTTTGAGCACCGCATAGAAAGCAAGACAGAAAGCAGCAAAGATCGGCTTTACTATCTAGAACAGCTCACAAATGGACAGCCTAATGACTTGGTGCGCAGCTGTTTTCACATGGACCCAGATCAGGGCTACCCTGAAGCCAAGAGACTGCTAAAGGAACGCTTTGGTGATGAATATAAGATATCCATGGCATACCTTGAGAAGGCGTTAAACTGGCCTATCATTAAAGCAGATGACACCAAGGCACTCGAAGCATACGCCCTCTTTATAACAAACTGCAACAATGCAATGTCAGATCTAGAGTACTTAGAAGAGATGGAAAATGCTGCTAATATGCGCACAATTATCTCGAAGCTCCCATACAGGCTGATTCAGGAGTGTCGCCATTGACATTCAGAAAAAGCAAGATCGGCGGACAAGGTTCAATGACGTAGTGTCATTTGTCAACAAACAAGCCGAAATGGCCGCACACCCTGTGTTTGGCGAAATTTCAGGACCAACAAAGCGTCAGACTGAAAAGTCAAGTGGAAAGAAAAACATCACAACACTAGCCACTGAAGTAAAAGAACAGAAAGCCGAGAAATATGCAGCTGGTGTCGGAAACAAGAAAGCTCAGGAGAAGAGAACAGTCACAAGCCTTCGTGAAGCCTTGTATCTTCTGTCAGGGAGATCATACCATGGAACAGTGCAAGAAACTCCAAAGAAAGCTCCACAAAGAAAAGCTTGAATTCCTGAAAGAACTTTGCTTTAGTTGTCTTATAGGCGGACACATGAGTAATGCCTGTGAAGAAAAGAAGAGATGTCAGGTATGTTCAGCGACACACCCTACGCTCTTACACATAAAGCAGAAATACAAAGACTTACCAAAGGAAGAAGCTTCACAGGAGGAGCCAAAAGAAGAGTCTACAAAGGAAGAGCAAACTGTTGTCAGTGGATTTGTGGATGCAGGGGAAGCATGCTCTCAGACTGGGGCCGGGGGTACAGGTAGTGTCCTCACCATCGTTCCTGTCAGAGTAAAGGCAAAGAAAGGCAACACATAACTCGCCAAGCTGCGCGAGTTATGCGTTGAGGAGGTGTGCTGAGGACAACAAGAACATGTTTGATGCAGCAGTAGTGGACACAGTCTTAAATAATTTTTATGTAGACGATTGCTTGAAATCAGTTGCCACTGAACAAGAAACAGTCAGACTATTTCAAGACTTGACGGCCATCTGTCAAACAAGAGGCTTTAAATTGACAAAATGGACGACAAACAATCGGAATGTGTTGTTAAACATTCCACTTCAGGACAGGGCAACAGAAGTCAAGGATCTTGATCTTGACCAGGATTCACGCGCCATCAAGAGAGCTTTGGGCGTACAGTGGTGTATCCGGTCAGATCAATTCAAGTTCCACGTGCACATAGAGCAGAAGCCTCTCACCAGGAGAGGAATCCTGTCAACAATGAGTTCAGTTTACGACCCACTGGGAATGTTGTCGCCAGTCATACTGCCAGCTAGAAACATCCTGCAAGAATTATGTAGACTAAGAACAGGCTGGGATGACACTGTGCCACAACATCTCGCACAACAATGGACAAAGTGGACTGAAGAACTTCAACACCTCACTGACTTTGGAGTGGACCGGTGCTTTAAGCCACCTGAGTTTGGGAAAACAGTGCAAGCTCGTCTGCATCACTTTTGTGACGCGTGCGAAACAGGCTACGGTACTGTTACTTACTTAGTCCAGAAGAACAGCAGTAACCAAATACACTGTTCATTTGTCTTAGGAAAGGCGAGGGTTGCCCCTCTCAAACCACCAACTATCCCACGGATGGAGCTGACGGCGGCTGCCTTAGCTGTGAAGGTGGATGTCATGCTGAAGAAAGAGCTACAGTTGCCACTGTCAGATTCCAGGTTTTGGACGGACAGTACCGCCGTACTCAAGTACTTAGCGAATGAGAACATCAGATTTAAGACATTTGTGGCGAACAGAATTGCCATAATCTTGCAAGCATCAAAAGTGCAGCAATGGAGTTATGTCAACACTCAGTTGAATCCTGCTGATTGCGCCTCTAGGGGACAAAAGGTGAGTGTCTTCATGAAGAACGAAGTTTGGACTGCAGGGCCCGTCTTCCTCAGTAAACCTGAAAGGGAATGGCCAGTCAATCATGATCACCTAGAGAAGCTCACAGCTGAAGATCCTGAGGTCAAGAAATGTATACTTGTCAATGCTACAACAGCAGAAGAAAGCACTGATGAAATGCAACAACTAATTCAATACTATTCTTCATGGATACGTCTTGAGAAGGCTGTGGCGTGGTTCACAAGACTCAAGGGAACTCTGGTAAACCTGTCAAGGAAGAGAAAGGAGCTGGATGAATTGTTCAGTGATCAACAACAGGTGAACAGGGAGATGGTTGAGCTACAAAAAGAGTCTCAAACAGACTTACCCGACTGTGGACGATCTGCGACAAGCTGAGACGGACATCATCAGCCATTGTCAGCAAAGTAGGTTCCAGGAAGAGATATCTGCTCTTCAGAGAAAGGACTCCATCAAGAAGAGTAGTGGAATCCTCAGACTGAATCCACAACTGGAAGAGGGAATCCTTTGCGTTGGAGGAAGGCTCAGTCGAGCATCCATGCCAGCCGAAGCTAAACACCCAATGATCCTCCCTAAGAATCATCGTGTGGTATATCTGATTTAGGGCTTTGACTTTTGGCCAAAAATCGTATTCGAAGTTCGTTTGGTTATTAATATCAAACTTCGAATGTATTCGAATATTTGTTAATAATATTTTGACCATTATTTTTATGCTATTGGAAAAACACGCAGCATTCATTAAGCTGAATTTCCTTTTCCTGCTCTCCCTCCGTCTCTCTGTCACTCATGCGTCTGTGTCTCTCTCTCTCTCACAAACATACACACACACACACACACGTACACAGCCCCTCCACTCCGTGCAGACCGCGTCTGTCTCCATGAAAACAAGATCCCTGGAAGCTTGATTGCACCGACATAACGCTGTTCAGGTGGAGGCACTATGCATACAACTTTACCAAACAGTATAGCCTAAGTAGCCTAAACTCATTCTCCATGGCCCGCTTTCTCTCGTCCTCCCTCGTGCGCGCTCAATGGACACCCGTCCCTCGACATGCATCCTAAACATTCACAATCGTGAAAGCAATGACGCATAGAAGACAACAAGCTAAATTATCCGGTTAGCATGATTAGCATGCTGCACAGATTAAAACTCTTGCATTCAAGTTGATTGACCATCTCAATACCAATGTCCTCCAACTCCAAGACTTAAAAGGGCCTGTCCCAATGAGGAAGTTACTATTAGCTTACCTTGAAACTTACACACACGTGGGGAAACTGAATAGGCTAGTCAAACCACTCGCTAACATCGCCTACAGGAGCCCAGATGAGTAGCCTAAGCCTAATAGCCTTGCTATGAGCTCATGATTCACGACTTTACCAGATGTGAGAAAGCCACTGAATCTGAAAACAACGTTTGCATGCAAACACATGTACAAAAAAAAAATGCTCATAACAGGTTCGAATATTAAGAGCTGCCTAAAATTCGTTCGAATATCATATATTTTCCAAAAATTCGAATTATAATCGAATAACGAAGTTCGGAGTCAAAGCCCTAATCTGATTCTCCAGGATGCACACGAGCAGCTGGGACACAGTGGACGTAATCATGTCTTGTCTCATGTACGTCAGAGGTACTGGATTATCGATGCTCCCTCATCAATCAGAAGAATGCTGTCACGGTGTACTATCTGCCGAAGACAACATGGTGCATCAGGCACACAAATGATGGCGGACTTACCAAGAAACAGAGTTGTACCAGACGAACCACCCTTGACTAGAACTGGAGTGGATCTATTTGGGCCATTCAGCATTAAACGTGGAAGATCATCTGTAAAAAGATATGGGGTGATATTTACCTGCCTTGCATGTCGTGCGGTCCACATAGAAATGGCAACATCTTTGGAAACAGACTCCTTCATTCAAGCTCTGCGTCGCTTCATTGCTAGACGGGGTCAGGTGAAGGAGATGAGGTCCAATAATGGGACAAACTTTGTTGGAGCTGATCACGAGCTCAGAAAGACCGTAAAGGAGTGGAATACTTCACAAATTGAGAACAGCTTGCTCCAACGTGACATCAAATGGTTATTCAATCCACCATCCGGATCCCATCATGGAGGGGTGTGGGAGAGAATAATCCGCTCCATCAGGAAAATCATGGGTGCCATGCTGAGAGAGCAAAGCTTGGATGAAGAAGGTCTTCAGACGTTCTTCTGTGAATGTGAAGCCATTCTGAATAGTAGGCCTATTACCATGCCTTCCAATGATCTCAACGATCTGGAAGCTCTTACTCCTCAGCACTTAGCCTACTGCTGCTCAAGACTAATCCCAATTTACCACCAGGACTATAAGGATGATACGGAGGAGACCCCTACTGCACTGAATCAGAGAGGGTTAAAGCAGAGCGAGAGGCCCCAACGTTCGACCATTTCCGCATTCTATTATTTCAATGGGGTTGGGAGGGAATCCCCCTATGCAGACCAGAGTAAGCCCTTGCTGCATTAATGTCAATGGGAGACTTGTGGAATGTTATCAATAAATTGGTCATTATGGCTTTCTGGATTTTGGACAATTTTGTCATGATCTGTAAGTTGTTCCAATAATTTCAAGCCTAATAGTGTAATTTTTAGTGTATGGATCTGTTAAGAAAATAACTTAACCCTCTATGGTACGCATTATGATCTGAGGGGGCAAGATTTTTTTTGTAATGTTTTTCCTGCTTAGAAATAGTCACTTTAACAAAATTAATGAAGATTTTAAAATATATATTTTTTATTTTGTTTTTATAAAAATGTTGCCTGTAGGCAACATTGTACCATAATGGAAAACATTAAACTATGTATGTTTTCTTATACAAAAGAATATGGCATATGTGTTTAGAACATATTTTTATATAGCCAGAGACATAGAAAGCAGAATTATGTAGTTTTTACACCATAATATTATCTAATTCTTGCAAAAAAGTGTCATATCATTTTCACCCGTTGCCCACAGGCAACATTGTACCACTGTGGAACACTATCATAATCAAACTAAAATATGTTAAAATCATCATGTATATTATTTTAAATGACTATTTATTGAAATTGCAAGTAGAAAAAAGCATTACAATGAGTAAAAAAACACCCTCCAATCCCAAAATGATATAAAGTATGGCCTACTGTGATTCCATTACGGTACAATGTTGCCTGTGGGCAACATACAGATTTTTGCTATTTTCTAAAATATACATTATTTTATATACAAAAAAATGATTGAAAATACATCTATGCTTGTCAATGAAGGCTGTACATTTTTTGAAGGATACAAACTTGAGGGAAATTAGTGAAATTCACACTTTTCTAGCGTGAAAATATGACACCCAGCCAAACGTGTGCATGTGCTGAAAGAAGTGTCAAACTAGCAGCCTGTGAGTCATGTGACCATTATTTTGCATTTCCATTGGTTAGTATTGAGTTGTCCAGTTCTTAAAGTGGTATTAACTTATTTAAGGGATGCCTCATTTTATTACAACAAGGCAAAATAGGCTATGTTGCCTACAGGCAACACCGTACCATAGAGGGTTAATATCAGACTATGCTGTTGCCGGTTACTGTCTGGTTGCTAGCTAGCTAGCAACATTTTAAACGGAGCAGTGTAATTTCTTTGAAGTGACAACTACCTGAAAATAGGGGTGCAACGGATCGAAAAAGTCACGGTTCGGATCGTTCCTCGGATCAAGAGTCACGGATCGGATCATTTTTCGGATCAGCAAAAAAAAATAAATAAACATAGTTTGGTCTTTGACAGGATGTTGTAACGTGGCTCAAGCACTTTCAGCATGTGTTTAAAGTAGGCTAGTGTTGTCACGATACCAAAATTATTGTTTTGATACCGATACTAAGTCAAGAATGACTTTTTCGATGCTTTTTTACAATTTTAGTTGATTTGGTGTTTAATCACCTTATATTGAATATTGTGTGATCATTCACACCAGTGGCCATCCAAGATTCTGCTTGACCCTCCACACACAATCTGCATAATTACTAGTAGCTACAAATGTTTAGTCATTTGTGTAGGCCTACTGATTTAGCTATCTTTAATGTGGTGTGGAGGAGTGCGCATAGAAGGTGTGTGTAATTGAGTCCCTGTCGCTTTAAGAAATACGTGAGGGTAATTAGGCTTCAGTCTCGCGGTTTTATTCTTGAGAAAATAAGTTGGATAGTGCATGATGACAAGGATATTTCATTAGATAAAATACATGTTAATAAAACTAACAAGTCAAAGAAAATCTTTCTGGGATCATAAAAGAGATGAGTGTCTTGCAATGCTCCTTTATGATTTTAGTGAGCACAAGCTATCTCCAGATGTACAAGTTAGCCAATGTTGCGTAGCTTATTGCTGACATTGAACCCAACAGTAGCTAAGCCTAAATTACCTAAATATCATAGCATAGGTAGGTGCGCAACAAACTTGAGATGTAAGTGTGCACAAACGAACTTGATATTAGGCTATTATTGTGTTGCTGCTATGCAGCCACATCAGCACTTAAACTAGCAGCCATGTATTGCTGGTTATGGCATGACTGCTAATAACGTGTGTGAGAGCAGAAAAGACGCGCAGGCAGGCTAGGGGAGCAGAGCAGGGAGGGACTAGAAGCATGCCTTGTGGACACGCATGTTACTTCAAAAGAACACACGGACATTATTATTAATAATTATTATAAATCAATCCGCGGATCATGTGTGTGCCGAACCGAAGATACTGATCCGAACGGATCACGGATCAATGATGATCCGTTGCACCCCTACCTGAAAACATTAGTGACATTAGTTAAAGTGGGTAGTTTATACTCCAATGAACTTGCAACGGTATATACAGTTTGAGCAGAGTCTTTCAACTATAGTGACCTGGCAGCGCATAGCTGTATTGTTATGGTTAATGCCATTCACTTACATAGCTTTTTAAGCTGGCGTTTGCTAGCTAGCTGGCGTTTGCTAGCTGGCTAGCTCGGTTCACAGACTAATTAAATTATTCAGTCCGTGTCCTATAGAATGACTGGAGGAGGTGATTTTAGACAGTAATACTATAAACACAATTATGTTTATCTGCTCTTACCATGTGAAGAGAGAGAGAGTTTATTTAGTGACTGTCCCGTTTTGTTCCCATAGTAACATATTGTGTTGCAGTATCTTGATATTAATGAAGGATCTTTGACTGAATCCTGAGTCCCGGCTGCGACGGTCACGTGACCAAGCTACGACAAACGGAGAAGGTTAAACCACTGTGCAAAAAGGCAAATGGGAACCCAGTGTGCTTTGTGTTCACAATGCCTGGATTAGGCGAACTGTACCGCAGACTTTTTAGCGAACCGTACTGAGACCACCTCCCGAGGTAGTCTCAGTTCGGTTCGTTTTAAAGGGGTCTGGGTACGGTTGGAGTGTTCACATATGCGCAAAAAATGCTGAGTCATCGATCTGAATTCGTTTAGATGGCTGAAAGGGACCAAGTGTGAAAACACCCTTAGTTTACATCTTCTGATATTGATACTGCTATCTACTTTATGCCAGTTACTTTTGGATTAAGTGTATTTTAGTCGGCTCACATTCTTCTTTTTGTAACCAAGAAACCAAGACATAAAACCGGAGACCTTTTTAATATTTTTATTTCAACGTTTCTGAAGTGGATTCTTTCGCTGGGCTATGGACACTGCAAATGGATGTTAGATAGTTGTTTAGCGTAAGCCATTGCATATTTCAAGATTCCAAACCTCTACATGAAGACACTCCACTCCCTGCAACATACCCTCCAGAATTATTGGCACCTTTGTTAAAGTTGACTACAGGTAAAACAGTTTATTGTAATCTCACAATGAAGACAATGAGGACAAATCCAACATTGAAGGGAAGCAAATATATTCTGAGAAAAAGAAAATTATCAGAAAATAAATAAATAGTTTTAACAACACACATCGCCCATAGTTATTGGCATCCCTATAAAATCTCATTTACAAAATGTAACAGAAACATCTTTCTGTCTATCTTCACCTTCTTTGAGTTGAGTGTCTGTAATTCATCACTTTCTTTTTTGACAATGGTATGGAAATAATGGAGTATTTACACTAAACAGAAATTCAAATAGAAGGCAGTGGTTGTTATTTGTAAGTCAGAGAGTGGCTATAAAACATTTTTTGATAAACATGGCTATATTTACAATTAAAACAAAGATTAAAAGGTTCTTACCAACTGGAAATGTGGCAAACATGCTTGGACAAAGACCCATGGTTTTCTTGCCCCCTCGTACGGAGGACAAGAGCCACTGAAGAGCCACTGTTGGAGAGTTACAGAAAAGGTTGTTATCTTGGGGTCACCAAGTCCCCAAATAAGTCGTCAAAAGTGACCTCACTATTAATAGATAATTTAGAGGCCATGCAAGGTAAAAGCCTTTCCAGTCATTTAATTACACACTTAAATGGCAGGAGTCACAGAATGGTACAGTGACATTGTGTGGAAGTGTGGTCTATTGTCAGATGAAATGAAAATTGTGTTCCTGGGGAAAAAACACTTTCGGTGGGCAGATTTGGCGTAGACTACATAGAATGACTTCACTGAAAATAACCCCATTCTAATTAGAATGATGGTGGTGGGTCTGTGATATGGGGCTGTTTTCATCCCCAAATGCACTGAACATTTTCAAAGGAGATCCGTCAATCTCTGCCAAGACACTATGGGCCAGATGTAGCCTACATAGTTTAGCGATCGCAACGTTTTTTGCGTCAAGGCCAAAACGCAGAAAGCACACGCTACTACAGTTTACGTCCTATTTACCAATCCTGAAATTCGTTGGGTAATCTGCGCCGTTCTCCGCCCCCTAACGCAATTAGCGAAGGACAACAACTGAACGACACTTAAATCAGAAGCGCAGTTGAATGAAGTTAACTGATGACAACATTAAAAGGAATCCAGCGTTTAGCGATCATGATATAATACAATGCATAATGTCAACAAGCAGGAAGATAATGAAGAGCAGTAGTTCTACTCAAACTAGGCTTACTTGTGCACGTAGGCTATGGAAGATTGATCAAATCTAACAAGTAGGAAAGTTTAAGCGGATGGCGTGAAAGTGAAAGTAGATGTTCGAAAGGCCACCGACAGTTAAGGTTGCTTTTGATGTAGTACAAAGACGCAAAACTGGTGGTCTAGCGATTTTGTTGTCTTTGAATGATTCTCTTATCGATGCATTTAACAGCAAACCGCATTTAACACCTGCTTTTACAAGGCGAAAATATTTAGGCGCAAAATAGACGTGCGCTTTCACGGGCTGTTTTAGTAGGGGAATACATAATTAGGCGCATTTAACGCTTCTCCTCCAATCTTTTTACCCAAACCTCATACTATCATCTGACACTCCCATAAATCCATATGCATGAGACGGAAGAGCGCAATTTTCCATTCTCAGCTCCCGCGACAGGCAGTCTGCGCCTTCACCTCATTGCGGCTTGTTGGTACATACCTGGCCATCTTTTTATACGCACGTTGCGAAACAAATACGCCTGAAGTGGGCGCAAATGCGTTAGTACATCTGCCCCAATAAGTTTATCTATGCCTTGGATATGATTGGATCATTCATCAAGGCAATGAACCAAACATCCAGATCAAAACAAAAATGCTTTACTGAACACAAAATCAAACTTCGCCCATTGCCATCTCACCTCATTTCGTCAGGTCCGAATCTTCAAGATTGTGTAGCCCTGTAGGCATTTTTTGAGGAAAAGTTGTTACACCACATTTGTAGAAAGATCAATGTCTCTTGAATAAAGATCCACCAAGCAAGGATCCAACATTGAAATAAGGGTCCCAGTTTTCTGTAACTGTTATCAAAAGAATAGGTGCATTATTATACAGGCAAAACACTACAGGTGGACGGGGGTAGCCTAACATTTTTAAGTTATAATATCACCATAGAACTTTACCAGTTATTCACGACAGAGACAAACTTTTTTGAATTAGAAGTTTTCTGAAATGTAATGTTTACATTATGCAAACGAGGCATTAGTTATTTAAATATAGCTGCCAATTTGCATAATCAAAATTGAAATCCGCAGTCTCAAATAGACGAAGTGTATAGTGAAATAAACAGTGCTTTCTGTGCTTTCTGTTGGGTGTGTATTTTTTTGCACTGAAGGAATACAAGTTAAAGGTGGGGTATGAGATTCGCAAAACGGCTGGCAGATTTTGAAAATACACAACTTAGATAGATAGATAGATAGATAGATTATTGATCCCCAAGGGGAAATTCAAGAAAACATGTGCCCCGTGTGAGGCACATACAAATAGTCCTACCCTCTTTCTTCCAAACGCTGGCCCTAACTCCACCAATTTAAAGAACTGCTGGGTGCAAGACAGCCCGATGCAGCTGCAAGCCTAATTGCTTTTTGTTGCTGATTTTGTTGAAATTTCAGACTTCCAGCAGCCATTTCCACTTTAAAAAAATGGTCCCTTTCATTTTAATGTTGTTTATTCATTGTTTACATGTTTAACGATTCTGAGAATGCACAGTGTAGTTCTAATATTTAATGTTTAAACTGCAATAAATGCATTAGAACTTTTTTGGCAGCCATTTTGTTTTTATTGTTTATACCTAAACAGTGATGTTTACAAGTTGTTATCCTAAAAATCATATAGAAACAACACTTGAAGTACTTTTCCTCAAAAATGCCTACCGCATCTTATCCAGGGCTATTTATCTTGGGACTAAACTAATTTGGTAGTTTGGCCTTTTCAGTTTGGTCCAAAATTGCAGGTGAGAAATGTGCCTCGGTCTGGATCAAAATATCAAAATTTGGTTCAACCTAAAGAGGTAATCTCGGTCCGAACCAAACTGAACCATGGTTTGTGTTGTGTTGTGTTCAGACTTCCAGAAAGAAAGATAGATAGATAGATAGATACTTTATTGATCCCCAAGGGGAAATTCTAGACTCATTATATTGTTTCACTTTTATTGTGTGTTGATCATTGGTGGTCAGTTTAAACCACGTGTTGCAAAAGTGCGATTTTGTCCATGCTCATGTTTAAAGGCTATCAGTCTCTGATGTTATACCCTCTGCTCCTTAGCAGATTAACATGACTTCACGTATGCATTGTGTTGTCATGTAACATTGAGTGCCTCAATGTAAACACTGTTTCTTTGCATTGATGTGGTACTTTACAGTTGACGAATTCTGATGATATGCAAATTCCAAAAACTTTATTTTTAACACCTTCAGGCTGTTTTTTTTTTTTTTTTTTTAAGTAAATGTTACAATCAATGATCCAGGCAGCACATTTTTGTCTCCCCATTTTACAGTCTAATGGTGACTGAGTAGAATGGCTCCAGGTCAAAGGTCATCGATTAATCTACGTTTTTTTTTTTATCAGTTATTTTTTCTCAAATTAATTAATCTAAATGTATCAGATATTTTGACAGCCCTAGTTTATAGATATTTTAGAGATGTGCACGTTGATGTGTAATGTCCATTTTAAAATGGAAGTTTGTTGAGGTATCTTGACCATTTTTCATCTTTTAAAAAAGCAGATATAGACACTTTTTTCACATCTTGTTATGAAGAAGTGAGAAATTCCATCTTCACTACAGGATTGCAGTTGATAGTGTGCCATAAAATGGCACTTATGTTAATAATAACATTACAAACATTCTAAATGTGTGTGTGTGTGTGTGTGAGAGAGAGAGAGAGAGAAAAAGAGAGAGAGAGAGGGGGGGGACACGTTCCGTTCTGTTCAGTTCATCTTTATTTTCTATTTTGCTCAGGTGCAAGTATGTGCATCGGAAGTCTTGTGTGGGTCCTAGTCACGTGTGTGTGATTTGCCATTGTAATGATGATTGTGTTGTTGATTTATCAGGGCACCTTGTATCCCATTTAACCATTTCGGCAATATTTGATCTTTTTTTCATGTTCTTATGCAGACTAGCTGAATGCAAACTCTCAGAGAAGTCCTGTGGAATTGTGGCTACTGTTCTACAGTCACCAAACTCCCTGATAGAACTGGACCTGAGTCACAATGACCTGGGAGATTCTGGAGTTCAGTTTATCTCTGTCTAGTCCTAACTGCAATTACAACTACAACTACAACTACAATTATCGGTGCGGAACGTTTTCTGAGGCGATTGTCGGGAGAATTTTAACTCTTAACACACCACACACTAAAAGAGTATCTCATAAGATAATCTTAATCTTAAGAGCTCAAGATAATCGGCCGTTTTCTGTCTTTGGTCGAAAGGGGGAAAATCAGGGCAAATTCAGCCCGAATATCTTTATATGTGCCCCCCATAAGCACATGTATTCTCATTAGTCTCGTTTGACGCGAACTTTCACATTTGAAAGGGGCTCCGGGCCCATCCGATAATGATTTCACAGGCTTCTGTTGATGTCACAAGTAGAACAACAAGCAGACAAAGCTGACAGAATGGGTGATCTTGCTGCCCATGATGACTAGTCTCATTAAGGTGTAACTCGTTTTGCTGGGGAGCTATGCTGCGGCTGTTCAACAAACCAAGGTTGACAACCGACTTATGAAAATCAAATATATTTATTTAAGACAATACGTTAAAAGACACAGTCCGTAAGCAGAGAAGGCACCAGTTCACAGGTACTGGGCTATTCTGCGTGTGTGTGTGTGTGTGTGTGTGTGTGTGTGTGTGTGTGTGTGTGTGTGATTTGAAATGATGATTGTGTTGATTTATCGGACCACTTTGTATCCCTATTATCCATTTCTGCAACATTTTATATTTTTGTTGTTTGTTTTTCATGTTGTTATGCAGACTTGGTGAATGCAAACTCTCAGAGAAGTCCTGTGGAATTGTGGCTACTGTTCTACAGTCACCAAACTCCCTGATAGAGCTGGACCTGAGTCACAATGACCTGGGAGATTCTGGAGTACATCTCCTCTCTAAGGGTCTGTCTAGTCCTAACTGCAAACTGCAGACCTTAAGGTTGGTGTTAGTCAGACATGTCTTTGTAAAGGATTGTTATCATGATAAGAGAAGATAAGATAGGATGAGATAATCCTTTAATTGTCTCCCAAAGGAGAAATTTCCATTGTTACAATGTCCAGACAGTGAAGGAAAGGAAAAAATAAGACTTGCAGAAACCCCCTCTCCCCACAACAGTACATCTGTAAGACATGCAACATGCAACAGTAGGCCTACACATTCCTTGGGCATGCACCCCTCCACTATATGAAAATCAAATATATTTATTTAAGACAATATGTTAAAAGACACAGTCCGTAAGCAGAGAAGGCACCAGTTCACAGGTACTGGGCTATTCTGCGTGTGGTGTGTGTGTGTGTGTGTGTGTGTGTGTGTGTGTGTGTGTGTGTGTGTGTGTGTGTGTGTGTGTGTGTGTGTGTGTGTGTGTGTGTGTGTGTGTGTGTGTGTGATTTGAAATGATGATTGTGTTGATTTATCGGACCACTTTGTATCCCTATTATCCATTTCTGCAACATTTTATATTTTTGTTGTTTGTTTTTCATGTTGTTATGCAGACTTGGTGAATGCAAACTCTCAGAGAAGTCCTGTGGAATTGTGGCTACTGTTCTACAGTCACCAAACTCCCTGATAGAACTGGACCTGAGTCACAATGACCTGGGAGATTCTGGAGTACATCTCCTCTCTAAGGGTCTGTCTAGTCCTAACTGCAAACTGCAGACCTTAAGGTTGGTGTTAGTCAGACATGTCTTTGTAAAGGAGTGTTATCATGATAAGAGAAGATAAGATATGAGATAATCCTTTAATTGTCTCCCAAAGGAGAAATTTCCATTGTTACAATGTCCAGACAGTGAAGGAAAGGAAAAAATAAGACTTGCAGAAACCCCCTCTCCCCACAACAGTACATCTGTAAGACATGCAACATGCAACAGTACACATTCCTTGGGCATGCACCCCTCCACTATAGCCTACTTGTTGGAGCACATGTGGGGAAAGCACAACCACTATGTACAACCATTTATCACAATACCAGACAATCTCATCAGCCTGCACTAATGCTAAAATACATAATAAATAGATAAATAAATACATACAACAACAAGGATAACCTGTCCTAATGCAATGTATAAGCACTGTATAAAAAGGTAGTCAGTAGAACAGCTCTAGTAGTTCTAAAGTGCCTTGTGCTCTGTCGGGACGGTGCTAGCAGCCTGTCACTGAAACAGCTGCTCAGTGTTGTCAGAGTGACATGCATTGGGTGACGCTCATTGCCCAGCATAGATGTCAGCTTTGCTACCATCCTGCCTTCTCCCACTATCTCTATTGGGTCGAATGAAATTCCATTAGAGTGAACAGAGAAGCTCTCATTGCACATTGCACATTTGCAAAAAATACATTTATTCACGGAAATGGAAGTGTGCATCATGTTAATTTAGGCATTTGAACCCATAGGATGCAGTGCATGATAATATGGCCTATCATAGACTATGCTTCTGACAATGGCATTGTGTCCAGGGTTCCTTCGTTATGTTGGCAGGTTGCTGTGCAAGACAAGTCTTGGATTTGGTGTGACCGCCTCACAGGCGTTAATGTTGCTTTAAATGCTTCATAACTGAAGTAATGTAGAACTAATACGTGGGGAACTTTCTATGGACCTTATAATTCGTAGGCTATTTGCCGTGTGTTGTTGATCATGCCGTGCAAGCTGGTCAATTTTAAGCACTTGTTTCAACAGTGCGATTTTTATCCACGCTCATGTCATGTTTAAAGGCTATCAGTCTCTGATGTTAGGATACCCTCTCTGCTCCTTTGCAGATTAACATGACTTGACGTAGCCTATGCATGCATGTGTTGTCGAAAAATAAATGGTTTTGTGAGGTTACACACATGGAACATAGTTTTGTGGAGTGTTGTAAAATGTAACAAGAGAGCATGTACATTCACGTGACTGTGGTGGTCGGATGACGTCGCTGCTTAGCAACCAGGGCAGTTGAAAAACAGATAAGAAGGGAAGCTAGAACTAGGCTACACGGTTTTGACACTGGGGTGAAAAAGTTGCTAAAATGTTACAAGCTGTCATAACAGATCAGTGTAGTTGGATGATACAGCCACGGAGGTCGATAGTCACGTATTATTTTGGCAAGAGTCGGATGAGTCGACATTGTGGAGGTTAGTAGCCGTGACAGTTCTTTGAGTGAAGTTAACTTGAATGTTGAAGTCATTTGGTAGCTGAATCGGTATCTAACTGCTAGTGCTAAACTAGATCGGTAAGAGAGTATTTTGTAACACACACCCGTTAGTCTGGAATCAGTCTTGGGATCTGTTTGCAATTGATACGGAAGGACAGAGATAGGGAATGTTCGCCATAGTGAGATTAACGTTACAACTTGGTGGACGTTAATGGAAAAGCCTCCAGTGAAAACCGTTATCCTGGGAGCTCACCGCGCGCAGCCATCGTTCCCAACTCAACAGCGGTTCTCATGGCGACGGTCGCCTCGCGTCTTCCCTGACAACCAGTGACCACTCTCCGCTGCTGTGTCTGGTGTAGATTCTAAATGTTTGTTGTGTGTCACCTAAAGGTACGTACGGTAGGCTACAGGTTGTTTTTAAAAAAATTTAAGTGACCTAGTGTAAAAGGCAACACGGACTAGGCCTAGTTAGCACAGGGGGTTGTTCTTGAAAGACACTCATTTGAATGGAATAGGCTATCCCGATTGAAAAGCCTGTCGGTCTCCATGGACTGAACTAGTTGATGGACCATTTTCACACACAGCATACTTTATAGCAGTGTGAAACAGACTATTTATGAGATTATTGAATACTCTAAGTGATATTTTTCCTCAATTTACTCCATGTATTCATTTGTTATTCTATTTGTTCTAAGTGATGTTTATCCTATTGAAATTGCAGAATGTCAGAAAATGGGATTCCATCTAGGCTAGTGGTTCTGAATTGTAACTTATTTAATTGTTCAATTGTTCTTACATTTACGAATTTGATACTCCATTTTGAGATATTAAAATAATTGATTATTAATACAGTATATTTTATACACACCCTTGTTATCCTCCCAGTTACACATGTAACATGTTGGCATGTGACATTTTATCCTACAAGTTGTTACAACAGTCCAGTCATATTGCAAAACAAGCAGTCCAAAACAAACAACTCTACTTTTGAATAAACGAATGCATTTACTATTGTATAGTCAGAACACTTACTGTAAATGATCAAGTAGCTACAGTATGTGACCTGTTACTGTTACTGCAGAAGGACTGGTCCTCACTACAGGTAACAAATGAATCATGAATCAATCAATAATCAGCCAATCTAAATGCTGCATCAACTACACTGGTATAATGTTATGTGTTCACTAAATGTAGTCAATTTAATTCAAAGTAACTTTGCGTAATATGTTCTGTCATAATGCTGTCAAATGTTGCAGATTTGCTGACTGTAAACTCACAGATAAACCCTGTGAGATTGTTGCTTCAGTTCTACAATCACCAAACTCACTGCTACAGCTGGACTTGAGTGACAATGATCTGGGGGATTCTGGAGTTCAGCTTCTCTCTAAAGGACTGTCCAGTTTTAACTGCAAAATACACACATTAAGGTGGGTATACATTTTATTATAATCTTAGATTTCTGGTCAGCACTGAACATGCTTAAGCATATTGCATTGTCTGTAGTCCAACTCTTGAGCTGATTGTGAGTTTCTAAATCTCTTTGTGGATTAAGCAATATGGCACCAGTGAGAGTGGCGTCGGTAGCAGATATTAGCATGGCTGTGATTTGCAATTAGGCACGAGGCCAGAGGCCAAGCACAGTGTGTTTTACAGGGTGCCTGAACATGTATTTAGAGCATTGTAGTTTATTGATATTTTAATTATGTGTTACTAGTTTTCACACACACACACACACACACACACACACACACACACACACACACACACACACACGCAAAATGTATTATATTACTGTTAATACTGTAATAATGACCCCCCTCTCTCTCTCTTTCTCTCTCTCTCTCTCTCTCTCTCTCTCTCTCTCTCAGGCTCTCTGATTGTCTCATCTCAGAGAAGGGTTGTGGTTTTCTGGCGTCTGCTTTGACTTCAAACCCCTCCCATCGAAAAGAGCTGGATCTGAGCTACAATCATCCTGGAGAATCAGGACTGAAGCTGTTATCTGCTAGACTGGAGGATCCTGTCTGTAAACTGGAGAGACTTAAGTATGTTCAGAAAGAAACTCAGTGTTGTACATTTAGAAATTGTCTCCATTGTGGAGACCTTAGTTATTTATTCATACCGAGTGAAGTGGCCTATTTTCCAATGTGTATTGTGATAGCTGCTTTACACTGAAATGTATTGCCTTTCATTTTTACCTTTTGATGCAACATCCAGTAATTCAAATATGGATGCAGAGGTGTGGTCAAATTCACAAACAAGGCGGAATGTTAATGAACCTTTGCAAATAGTTTTCTGTTTGTTTGTAACTGTTTAGAGAAACTTATTTGAAACTAATTTGCCACAAACATTCATCACTGTTTGCCGAATTTGATCACCTCTCAGATTCCAGGCTGTGAGATTAACAGAAAGACAGGGAGGTGAGCAGAAAAGCAGAGAGCTATTTTCTGGGTGCTAATAATTCTGTATATCGGGACACTTATGAAATACTAATCTAAGTACAGGACAGACAGTGTAGGGGCTTTTAACTTCATGATTGTGCCCTTCTGAGAATTAAATGATCCTTGTGGCATCACCTTGGGACAAGTGGATGTCCTTGTATGCGATAAAGACAGCTGGAAAAAGAGTTACTTCAGTGCTTTGTATCATGGGTGGGCAAACTACGGCCCACTATGCCATGGTTTCTAAAGTGAGCTGTGACGCATACTCAGGGTGCTGCGGAATAGTGCAAGGCTTAATCATTTATTCACATATTCTTTTATTAGCCATAATATCATTTTCAAAATACAGTTGTGATAGAGGTACAGACGTTTTTTGCACTTCAGTTGAAGGCCTCTTCTTGATATTTCTGTACATATTCTGGTCACTAACTGTTCAAAAGTTCTATTAACTGAGTTGAACTAAAGAGAGTGGTTCATTAAATAAAACAAAAACCTCAACTTCTCTTAGTAATGCTATGATGATGAAAGTAGTTATGGCCAATCCGACATATTACAAACTGCTTTTCACTTTTCTTAGAGAATGTTTACAATGTCTATGTCAAAACAGCATGTTACTCATGATACTCATGACTTTGCAGCTTGAACGTTATGCTACTCCATTTAATTGGGAACGTGTGGCAGGTTCCAACTGGCTTTATATTTTATATTCTTTTTACAAGAACATTTTAAAAGTAAATCATGAAGGCAACAGAGTTATAGTTATAGTTCCCACTACTAACCATTTATAAACTGTGACACAGACATAGGCACAGCACTAGCCATAGGATATATTTGAGATGGCAAAGATCACTGAGAACTAATCGTGTACAGTGCTCTTAAAGTGACAGTGCACCATTACATTAGTTAGACAGCATCAAATCAGCAGTATTTCACAAACTGACATCTGTGAAATGGTACATTTTGCTTTTCTTACAGAACTGACCATTCTTCTGTGAGCAGAGCACGACCACGTTTGCAGAGATGTACGTTTTTAATTGTTTTTTTCAGTATTTTTGATCATTTACATACACGTGCTTTAGTGTGGTATGCTTGAATGTGTGTGTGTGTGTGTGTGTGTGTGTGTGTAGGGTGTGTGTGTGTGTTGGTAGGGTGAGAGGGAGTGTGTGTGTTTGCTTGTGTTGACATGTTGTGTGTGTTTGTGTGTGTATGTGTGTGTGTATGTTGGTAGGGTGAGTAGGAGTGTGTGTGTTTGCTTGTGTTGACGACATGGTGTGTGTCTGTGTGTGTTGGTAGGGTGAGAAGGAGTGTGTGTGTTTGCTTGTGGTGACGAAATGGTGTATGTGTGCGTGTGTATATGTGTTGGTAGGGTGAGTAGAAGTGTGTGTTGGTAGGGTGAGTAGGCCGCAGGCTGTGTGCGTGTTTGTGTGCGTGTATGTGTATGCGTGTGCGTGAGTGTGTGT
Source organism: Sardina pilchardus (assembly GCF_963854185.1). Lineage (NCBI taxonomy): Eukaryota > Metazoa > Chordata > Actinopteri > Clupeiformes > Clupeidae > Sardina > Sardina pilchardus. The sequence goes on from NC_084994.1 coordinate 8,824,378, forward strand.
GTGTGTGTGTGTGTGTGTGTGTGTGTGTGTGTGTGTGTGTGTGTGTGTGTGTGTGTGTGTGTTGGTTGAGTGAGTAGGCATGTGTGTATTGGTAGGATGAGTGGGAGTGTGTTTTGTGTTGAAATGGTGTGTGTGTGCGTGTGTGTGTGTGTTGTGTGTGTTGTGTGTGTTGTGTGTGTCTGTGTGTGTCTGTGTGTGTGTGTGTGTGTGTGTGTGTGTGTGTGTGTGTGTGTGTGTTGGTAGGGTAAGAAGAAGTGTGTGTGTGTGTGTGTATGTTAGTGTGTGTGTGTGTGTGTGTGTGTTTGTGTGTGTTTGTGTGTGGGCATTGGAAGGGTGAGTAGGAGTGTGTTTGTGTTGGTGTGTGTTGGTAAGGTGAGTAGGTGTGTGTGTGTGTTGGTAGGGTGAGCAGAAGTATATGTGTGGTGGGGGGGTGAGTAGGAGTGTGTGTGTGTGTGTTGGTTGAGTGAGTGGGAGTGTGTGTGTTGGTAGGATGAGTGGGAGTGTGTTTTGTGTTGAAATGGTGTGTGTGTTGGTAGAGTGAGTAGGAGTTTGTTTGTGTGTATATGTGTTGGTAGAGTGAGTAGAGGTGTGTGTGTGTGTGTGTGTGTGTGTGTGTGTGTGTTGGAAGGGTGAGCAGAAGTGTGTGTGGGGGGGGTGAGTAGGGGTGTGTGTGTGTTGGTTGAGTGAGTAGGACTGTGTGTGTTGGTAAGATGAGTGGGAGTGTGTTTTATGTTAAAATGGTGTGTGTGTGTGTGTGTGCGTGTGTGTGTGTATGTCTGTGTGTGTGTATTCTCATGTGTGTGGTGTGTGTGTGTGTGTGTGTGTGTTGGTAGGGTGAGTAGGCTGTCTGTGTGTGTGTGTGTGTGTGTGTGTGTGTGTGTGTGTGTGTGTGTTGGTAGGGTGAGTAGGCTGTCTGTGTGTGTGTGTGTGTGTGTGTTGGTAGGATGAGTAGAAGTGTTTGTTTGTGTGTGTGTGATGGTAGGGTGAGTAGAAGTGTGTGTGTGTGTGTGTGTGTTGGTAGGGTGAGTGGGAGGGTGTTGACATGGTGTGTGTGTGTGTGTGTGTGTGTGTGTGTGTGTGTGTGTGTGTGTGTGTGTGTGTGTGTGTGTGTGTGTGTGTGTGTGCTGTTAGGTTGAGTAGGTGTGTGTTCTCATGTTCTCTCCTCTTGTCTGCAGATGCCTGTGACGAGTGTGTGTAGCTGTGTGTGCGTGTGTGTGTGTGTGTGTTTTGATGTGGTGTATATGTGTGTGTGTGTGTGTGTGTGTGTGTGTGTGTGTGTGTTCTCATGTTCTCTCCTCTTGTCTGCAGATGCCTGTGATCTCACACTGGACCCAAACACAGCACACAGAAATCTCTCTCTCTCTGAGGGGAACAGAAAGGTGACACATGTGAATAAGGAGCAGCCGTATCCTGAACACCCAGAGAGATTTGACAGGTGTGCTCAGGTGTTGTGTAAAGAGGGTCTGACTGGACGCTGCTACTGGGAGGCTGAGTGGAGTGGAGAATATGGAGCTGAGATATCTGTGGTCTATAAAAGCACCAAGAGGAAAGGGAACAGTGATGACATCATAATGGGACAGAATGCCAAGTCCTGGAGTCTGTTCTGCTCTCCTCTCAGTTACTCTGTCAGGCACAATAATGAACACACTGCCATACCTGCCCCCTCCTCCGGCTCCAGAAGAGTAGGAGTGTACCTGGACTGGCCGGCCAGCACTCTGTCCTTCTACAGCGTCTCCTCTGATACACTCACCCACCTGCACACGTTCCACTCCACATTCACTGAGCCCCTCTGTCCAGGATTTCTGGTTTGGTCTAACTCCTCAGTGTCCCTGTGCCAGATCACATGAGCTCCTCCTCCAGCAGGTACATCCACCTGTCACCCTTTCTCTCAATCCTTAGTCTCTACTCCCCCTCCACTCTCTTCCCCTCTCTCTCTATCCTTCTCTCCTCTTCCTAAAATGATTGTGTGAGTTACAAAAATACATCCACCTATCACTCTTTCTCTTCATACTCAGTGTCTACTCCCACTCTCTTCTCTTTTCCATCTCCTCTTCCTCTCTCTACTCCCTCTTTTCTCCCTCTCTCCTCTTCTTCTCTCTTTCTGATCCTTCATTCTTTTCTCTGTTTCCTATCCCCCGTCCTACTCCTCCTCCCTTTTCCCTCTTCTGCTGTCTTTGTGTGTGTGTGTGTGTGTGTGTGTGTGTGTGTGTGTGTGTGTGTGTGTGTGGTTTGTATGAAACTGCCAAAATTCGAAACACAAATTCATCAACACAAGACACTGCGCAACATTCCGCAGTAACCAGGTAACCGTAGCAACATCCATTGTGATGTAAGCACCTGGTGCTTGATCTGTGGCCCTGGCAGTTGAGCATGCTGCAGGAACACCAGAGTCACACACTCCTGTTCATACACACGTGTAATGCTGAGATGCTGTTGAGATATTGCTATCTATATTCAATGTATAGACTACTGTTTTGGTGATACTGAACAAATTATGATATTGCTTTCTTCATATTTTGCGCTTTTCCTAAAATGAATGTGGGAATTATAAAAAATGTTTCAGCAACAACAACATAATGTATTCTGTTCTCCCTAAAATTGAGTTATTTGCTGAATCTCTTTGAAAATGATTTCTATATGTGTTGACACAGAACTATAAAACATGCCTGTTTTCCCAACTTCAAATATGTAAGTAAAATGTGTTTTTGACTTTAAAATCTCTGAATAAAGATTCCGAAAGGACCTGTAATGAACTTTGACGATGTTGTCATTTTTTTTCCTTCTTTGTTTGCTATGCAATAACAAAATAGAGTATGATTTCTTTCTTCCTTGAAACTTTTTTTTTTCTGTAGTTGATCATGGCATGCATTAACGACCAAGTTCATCTCATGCAACACTGCACCAGATGAGTGCATTGCAGTAGTATAGTATCTAAGATCACATTTCCATACTGTAGCCTGCAGGTAGATGAGTGAGGGCAGATGTGAGTTTGTCTCCAGAGAGACTCTTCAGGCATTCAGGTGTTTGAATGAAATGTGTTTATTTCAGGTTTAGGTGGAAATCTCATTTAATAAAATTAAATAAATAAAAGACCCAATACAAAACATTGCTGAAACACGAGTTATGTGGATGAACTTAGATAATAACTGTAACAATACATATAGGACATATACAACATAATTCTAACACAACTTTTAATGACTTTTAATGTGGACCCTCCTTTGCCCAGCTTACCTACTTATTTGAACTATTGTTTAGACTATTCTGTCCTTGGTGACTGTTGATCAGTGGAGTTAACATTACTGTAATGCCAACACTCATTCCTGGTCTTATACTGCCATCTAGTGGGTGAAAATGGAATAGCATGAATAATACTGAAAATAGTACCAACATGGATGATTATGGACATACCACACTCACACAACTGATTTGTTATAGCAAAACAAGTGAAAGTGAAATTAAATTGAAATTATAAGAAGTAAAATAAGCATCTATCTGGCTAAATTGGAGGACACAGTATTACTAGGTTACCAATTGCCACCCGGCTACTAAGTACAATTGTATCAAAATGTATTTGTATTGTATTGAATTTAAGAAGTCAGTGTTTGCATAATATATGATGAAAAAGCTCCATGAAGTAAACAACTGTTTGCTTATTACTATTATGGTTGTGTGTGAATTGTCAATTGTATCTTGCAAGTGATGTAGCATATGCCAGCCAATCACCCCTTTCTCTCTCTGTCTGTTTAGTGAAAGAATGTCACTGGAAAAAGCGAAGAACTGTCAGGATCAAGAGGCAGAGGTTCATTTGTTACATTACTGTCCAAAACAACCATCAACTCTGTCATTGGTGAAATCCGGATCTTAATAAAAAAAAAACATCTCTGCTGAGATTCAGAGAGCAGGAATATTATACTGCCATCTAGTGGTGGGTAAATGCAACAACATGAATAATACATATGGGCCAAGATCCAGAGAGCAGGAATGTTATACTGCCATCTAGTGGTAGGTAAATGCAACAACATGAATAATTACATCTCTGCTGAGATCCAGAGAGCAGGGCTATTATACTGCCATCTAGTGGGGGCGGGGGGAATGCAACAACATGAATAATACATCAGGGCCGAGATCCAGAGAGCAGGAATGTTATACTGCCATCTAGTGGTGGGTAAATGCAACAACATGAATAATACATCTCTGCCGAGATCCAGAGAGCAGGACTGTTATACTGCCATCTAGTGGTGGGTAAATGCAACAACATGAATTAACACATCTCGGCTGAGATCCAGAGAGCAGGAATGTTATACTGGCATCTAGTGGGGGGGAAATGCAACAACATGAATAATACATCTCTGCTGAGATCCAGAGAGCAGGAATGTTATACTGCCATCTAGTGGTGGGTAAATGCAACAACATGAATAACACATCTCGGTCAGATCAGGGCGTAGCAGGGCCAGATCAGTGGTCAGTGATGTGAAGAGAGGTCACTGATGTGGTCCATGAGAGGCATGTGGCAGTGGCCCGGGGCAGTGCATCCACTGGACAGTCCTTTGTGAAGCTGCTTCCAGAGCTCCTTGAGCATCTGCAACTGGACATGAGCCCGTGCATTGGAAACTCCACAGATGGGGCTTCACACATGCAGGGCCAGTACAGAGGCTTCTCTGCGTTATTTCAATCTGCTGCTTGTGTTAATGGTAATTTTAACTATGACAAATAGTTTGTTAGTACATGCTCGTCTTTTTCGAAGTGCAGAGCCTTGCAAACATTTTCAGAGTGCCAGACTGAATTTACAAACACCCGAAAAAACAAAACAATAAAAGAGTTGTTGCAGTCTGTAGGTGACTAGGCTACTAGGGATTTCTGTTGGAATTTCCGAAAGCTCGCAAAATATTTTTTCTCTAGCTTACATTTCAGTCAAAACTATGGGCTGGGCCACTCAGAGGTTGCTTCTGGGCCGCCTATTGAATGAGTAGAACTCTAAGCTACAATCACACCGCAGCAATGCTACAGCGGACTGTACTGCCACCTTGTGGCTGTAAGTTGTAATACAGTTGTAATACATTTCACGCAGAGCGTGAATCAGGCAACGTGCGTCACCGTCGGCAGCATTTTTTAGGTCATATTAGCTTGAGCTGTCATAGGATTCTGGAGGTAGAATATTAAATAGCCTGTTTAGGAAAAAACCCGAATTCCCTCTAAAGCCTGTTATCGTGCTTGCAAAAATCGAGCGCTCCCTATTTTGTTTAAGCAATCACGTTAGGGGGGAGGAGTCGCTACCTGTCAGTCACAGCTTGTGCACACGCTGCTATCCAGCCGCTGCTGCTCTGCTGCTCACGTGCACAACCTCGTCTCCAGAGGGGGAGGGGCTTGGGGGGCAGTTTGGATCTTGGTAGAGGTTGGCGGAGGGACCTGAAAGTTGTATCAGTTTGAATTTTCCGACTTTAGACTCGGAATTTTCAAAGGCTTGCCGATGGCAGCTTTAGTAACCCAAATGATGTTGGAATTTCGACAGAGGCAGATCTGCATGAACAGGTGACAGATGGATGGATGAAAAAAGAGATAAAAAAGAGAAGGAAGAGAAAGGGAGGAGTGGGAGGTGAGGGAGAGAGAAGGAGGAGTGGAAGAGGGGAAAGGAAGTACACAGAGACAGAGGAGGAGGAGAGGGGAGAGGAGACAGAGAGAGGATGAAGGGACTAAAGAGGAGAGGAAGAGGAGAGAGGGCAGGAAAGAGGGAGTAGAGTGAGAAGGAAGAGGAGGGGAGGGGAATGAGAGAAAGAGGGAGAGAAAAGAGGAAAAGATGAAAGAGGGAGTAGAGAAATTGATTGAGAGAAAGAGTGACAGGACGTACCTGTTGGAGGAGCTCATGTGATCTGGCACAGGGACACTGAAAAACCGGTCCAAAACCCTGGACAGAGGGGCTCAGTGAATGTGGAGTGGAACGTGTGCAGGTGGGTGAGTGTGTCAGAGGAGACGCTGTAGAAGGACAGAGTGCCAGCCGGCCAGTCCAGGTGCACTCCTACTCTTCTGGAGCGGGAGGAGGGGGCAGGTATGTCAATGCGTTTCTTATTGTGCCAGACAGAGTAACTGTCAGGAGACTCAGGAGAGCAGTTCAGACTCCAGGGGCCGGTTGCACCAACTGGTCTTTACTAAGTCTGGTCCTAACTGCTAAGTTGGTCTTTGTTAGGACCAGTCTTTAGAATTCAACTAAAGTCGGTTGCACCAGCAGAACTTACGCCTGGTCTTAACTACACCGATGCGCGTCCATGTGAATGCCTACGGAACAATGACAACTTGCCTGTTTTAAAGATTCTCTGTCAATCACGTCCCCCGTTCGGAGGAAACAGCGGTTAAAGTGAATGACATGTAGCCTAATGCGTGGAAGTGGCACCTATTTAAATAGCTAAATAAATAACTTAACAATTACTGTAGCCTAGTTCCTTCTCATTATGTCTTGATATAGAATAAGCAAAGGAGACGCATTATAGCATTATCTTTTCAGAGATTAAGGCTACCAATAGGCTGTGGCAGAACAACACTAACTGGTAGAAGCGTTATCTGCACTGTAAAATGCAGGTAGGCTAAAAAGTTTGCATGTTATGTAAAGAGCTAGACCCATTGGAATACGGAATAACGTCAGCCAACCAGCCACGTTGTGCTAGGAATGCCGTAACAGGCAATTATCTAACAAATGTAACGTTAGCTTACACGGTTTATTTTTATGCACTAAACGTAATTGTAGGGCGGGCTAATATGCATCTTTGAAATGTTTCCAAGTGTATGGTTATGCTATTAGGAATGTACAAAGCTGTTAATAAAGGTTTTTAATTCGTGAATGATACCGAAAGCCCCTGAATGATTGCCAGGCTGGCGTAGTGCAGTGTCAACCTAAAACGAGTGCTAGCTGGCCAACAAGCGAGCATGGGATTAATAACAATGTAGTTTGCGCTTTAGAAACGACTGTGAGAAGTGCTAAAATGTTGGTCTTAAGAACTTACGCCTACTACTGAGTAGGCGTAAGATTTACGCCCGGTCTTAGCGAAAAGAAGGCCTAAGCCTTGATGGTGCAACTGGCGTATCTATCAGGTTGGACTTAGAACGCTGAGTTAGGACCGGCGTAGCTTAAGACCGGGCGTAAACATGTTGGTGCAACCGGCCCCAGGACTTGGCATTCCATCCCATTATGACGTCATCACCCAAGCCTTTCCTCTTGATGCTTTTATTCTTAAATATCAGCTGATGTCACAAACGCATTCTAACCTGACGTCAATCACCTGTCAAACTTCTATGCCGCCATATTGAGTACTTGATTCGGCGATACGTTCAGGGCTCCTAAATTAACACCCGCCAACCCGCCAAATGCGGGTAAAAATTCATTTTGGCGGGTATAAAAAAAACCTCACTATAGCTACTTTGGCTGGTGGTGAGTGATAGAAGAAAATTGTGTCCTAATTAGAACGGTATAGACGGTGCCGCCGGCACCCCACCGAGGGCCGCAACAAACTTTCAGTTTTGCACCTTTGGGCCGCGGGACTGCCATCAGGTGTCCAAACTACTTCCCGAGATACACTTCAATGCGGGCCGCCGAGCATGCGTTAGTTTATCATAGATCCGGCTCGCCACGCACTAGGACTAGGTTATCATTGGCTATTTGCTATTTGCTATTTTTTCCCAGCAACGATGTTGTGGTTAACATAAAGTAATGATTTACACTCTTCTTAGAGAACGTTAATTTACAATATCAATATCAAAACAGCATGTCACACACTGTAGATGATAGGCTACTCTTTGAAATCTCCGCAGCAAATCTAATTTGCCTTATGTTAGGCTAATAATAACGTTACTCATAACGTAATTGGGAACGTGTTTGAGTGCGCATGAAAGGGAGAGAGAGCACCAGCTGGCTTGCATTGTTGATAACTGATATATCTCCTTTTTAAAAGAAACGTAAAAGAAAAACGCAAAGACAACAGTAGCTCCACTAAACTGTGAGAGTGAGGGCAGGCATAGCAGCCAGAGTGGAGCCAGTAAGAGTCTTAAAGTGACAGTGCATCATTTATAAATGAATTAAACAGCATCATATTCACCGTATTTCTTAACACATGTATTTTCTACAACAACATGACTTTCTCATTATTATCACTTAAATAATTCTATATGTTAATAGGTCAATATTTAATGGGTGTGGAGAACGAAAAAAAAAAAAGTATGTGGCGGTGGTTGGGACTCTTTGGGTCTTGTTAATGCTCGACTCAAGATACCGTCATTTACTAAGGGGAAACAGCAGCTTCACCCAGCTGAAGTTGAGTCATCACGGGGACTGACAGCAGTGCACATCCATGTGGAGAGAGTTATAGGCCTAGTTCGTAATAAATACACCATTTTGCAAGGAATTATACCAATAACACTGTGCTACTCAACCCCAGATGGACTCACACCTCTGGACAAGATGGTAAAAGTGTGCTGTGCCCTCTGTAACCTTTGCCGTCCTGTTGTTCCACCAGATTGAATAAACCTACTTATGAATAATTGTATCGATTGTGTTTGTAACATTAATAATACACACAGGAAACTGTTTATGGCTGATACAGTACAAATAATTGATTTATTTAAATGTCAAACTTCTTAAAAACAGAACAATAAGACCAGTAACAGTGTCACTGTCACAGTTTATTCATTAATTTAGCAGGATATGGGATTGTATGTAATAGTATACTTTCCAGACATATATAGTATTTACAATTTGCCAGGACACTAGACAGGGCACTGAAATCTGATTTACACACTCCACAAACCAGTTAAAAGGCAATAGGAGGAACTTCCCATCAAAATAATTAAATACAAATCAAAGACCGCAAAATAACAAATAGTTTGAATCATATGCAAAAACCTTGATACAGTGTAACAGTATACCATATCTATGTGTGTTCGTGTGTCTGCTGTCAAGACTACAGGAAATTAACTAATACAACCTAAAGCATAAAGCCTTATTCTTCAGGAGTAACCGTCTACCGTATTTTGTGTGTGTGTGTGTGTGTGTGTGTGTGTGTGTGTGTGTATGTATGTAAAATGGATGCCAGCGGCTTAGCTGTGTGTGTGGCACGTTGGTAAACCTCACTCCCCGACACCTCAAGTGTGCTGCTGGCATGAAAGCAAGCAGCCTAGACTTTAAGCTCGATTGTTAGCATGCTTGACTCCCGATCCGAGGTGCTGCTGTTCGCGGGTTCAAGTCCGAGTGTGTGCAGGGCTGAACCGCGCTGGTTTGACACAACGCAGGTTACACTGGTGCCATGAGCTGGATCGGAAGTGAGGTTTAGAGGGGCGAGTGTAACAGATGCCAGCTGGCTTAGCTGTGCGTGTGGCACGTTGGTAAACCTCACTCCCCAACGCCTCAAGTGTGCTGCTGGCATGAAAGCAAGCAGCCTAGACCTTAAGCTCGATTGTTAGCATGCTTGACTCCCGATCCGAGGTGCTGCTGTTCGCGGGTTCGAGTCCGAGCGTGTGCAAGGCTGAACTGCGTTGGTTCAACACAACGTAAGTTGCATCGGTGCTGTGACCTGGATCGGGATTGAGGATTAGAGGGCGAGTGTAACGGATGCCAGGTAGCTTAGCTGTGTGTGGCACGTTGGTAAACCTCACTCCCCAACACCTCAGGAGTGCTTGCTTTCATGCCAGCAGCACTCTTGAGGTGTTGGGGAGTGAGGTTTACCAAAGTGCCACACGCACAGCTAAGCCAGCTGGCATCTGTTACACTCGCCCCTCTAAACCTCACTTCCGATCCAGCTCATGGCACCAGTATAACCTGCGTTGTGTCAAACCAGCGCGGTTCAGCCCTGCACACACTCGGACTTGAACCTGCAAACAGCAGCACCTCAGATAGGGAGTCAAGCATGCTAACAATCGAGCAAAAAGCCCAGGTTACTAGCTTTCATGCCAGCAGCACTCTTGAGGCGTTAGGGAGTGAGGTTTACCAACGTGCCACACACACAGCTAAGCTACCTGGCATCTGTTACACTCGCCCCTCTAAACCTCACTTCTGATCCAGCTCATGGCACCAGTGTAACCTGCGTTGTGTCAAACAGCGCGGTTCAGCACACACTCGGACTTGAACCTGCAAACAGCAGCACCTCAGATAGGGAGTCAAGCGTGCTAACAATCGAGCTTAAAGTCCAAGCTGCTAGCTGTCATGCCAGCAGCACTCTTGAGGTGTCGGGGAGTGAGGTTTACCAACGTGCCACACACACAGCTAAGCCAGCTGGCATCCATTACATGTGTATGTGTGTAGTCAATCTGAACAAACACTGTGTTTCATTTTCATTAATTTTCCTGCACTCATAACATTTCCAGACCTTTGGAACTCTTGTCAACTGCAAGCAAGACCTGTGAAAGTGCCCTCTTTTGCACTGTTTAGATGCACAGAATACGACATTCTCTGGATCTCCAGCTGGTTCACCACAGTAGCACTCTGAATGGGGCTGTTGCTCTGAGGTTGGGGAAACCACTGGACGTGGTACAGTGTAATATTTCCCAAGCAGTTCTGGCAAAATCCTAGTTTTTATAAATTTTTCTACTCTGTTGTATGCGTCATTGAAAAACTGTTCGTCAAATTGAATGCGCTGAATAAATATTTCAGTGGGACTCCACACTACAAAATCGGCGTAATGGACTTCGGCAATGTGCATTTGCATTTGGACTTGTGCCATGTATTTGTGATTAGCCTTAAGGGCTATTATTCCATTGTCCATTGCCATAACAGAACGATCTTTAAGACTAAAAGGGCATTTTATTTCAAGCACACCTCTACCGTGGCAAGCACAGGTCACAATTCCATCCGGCGATGCACCGATCCATGGCAGTGATGTGCTGATGATCAGGCCTGTTGTCTCTACTTGAAAATCGGTGTGGTGATGATCTTGCAATGCTGTGAACTGTGTTCTTGCTGTTGGCTCACTCACATTTCCCCATCTAGAAAAATAGAGAAAGAAGTGTTGTTTAGACAGATTCCGCATACTTCATCAGCAAACTACAGTATACCAATGCAAATCCAGACGAATGTACCCCCCCCCCCCCCCCCCACCCCTCCGCAAATGTAGACACTGCAGAGACATAGCCTACTACAGAGTTTACAAATTGATATCCTTGTTGATATCCTTGTTCCCATGTTTCCATATCATTATGACATTATTCAAAATCATTTATTTATTCATGAATTAATTGCAAAAAGAGTTCATTTTTAACAACTCTCCGCATAGCCCTCTTCGTCTCTCGTACACTAGAAGCAGCTCGCGTATCACCGGTGGTACGCACAACGTTAACACAGTTAGGGAATCCCTGTACTTGATGAATGTTGAAGAAGCCAACAGATTCATTAAAACCATCATGGCCACTGACTGTTCGTTTGAAAGATATATCTGTTAGGTTATGCAACAAATTACGTCAGACCTACATGTTAAGTGCTATTTCATTTTCAACAAAACGTCTAAAACAGTGACTTCCAACACAGTAGGAAAGAAAGTCAGATAGGAGTCACACGCAAAAGGACGAAGGAGTGAGAAAAAGACATGTCTGTTATTTCCTCCCCAAAACATGAAAATACAACGCTTTACATTTTAAGCACAAGAACATTTCTTCGTTATGTTTTTTTGGGGGGTGGGTTGTTGTTGCAGCAAAGTGTGCATTCGTGCTGTAGTTCGTTGCTAGAAGTTAGTCTAGTCTTCAGTGGTTAGGCTAACAGCTAGCTACAAAGTTGGCATTAAAAGAACACTTACCTTTCCTTTCACGAGGAACATCTTCTTCTTGTTAAGGTGCCAGATTTTCGGGTCAAGGACCCAGCCTGCGACAAAGTACCGATATGCCTCGGTACTCTTGTATGCTTTGAGGCTTTCACCAGTGTACGGCGACGGATTATGAATTAGGTATACATATCGTTAAATGACAGTGGTAGCAGCTAGCTCGGTAGCAGCGGACAGAGGCTGGAAGACCGCCTCAGGTAATGAGTAGGGATCACAGCCTAACGATGCTATTTTTTCAAAGTAACGTTTCTTCTCATGGCAGTCGAGGTGGGGAAATGTTGTCCTTCGTAGCCATTTACTCAACCAGTGTGAACGCCAATATAAAAAAAACACTACACTAAGATACCTATCAGCAAATTGGGTGATTCTATAATTTAGGGTACACTGCATGTCCACTGATGTTAAATATACTTATACAATCAAATTTCTTCAAACAAATAACATTTTGTTTGTATACTTGCTTCATGAAATAACATCACATAGATAATATGTGAAATATATTCTTAATTTTTCTTAAAATGTGTCATTATAGCCCTAAATGTACAGTTTTGTCCATGTCCGATTTCAATGTGAGAAAGTTGAGGGTCCAAAAACATCCATTAAAACCATTGAAATAAATACATTATTTGTGCAATCTTTTTCAAAAGTCTTAATATTAAAGGAAAATAATAGTTTAAAATGAAAATGATGTATTTAAATACTTAAAATAATATAATTTATTCATGTCCACAAAATGTTGGTCAACTATGTTACAAACAAAACCTCCCCTGGTAACTCAAAAATGGTTTGTCCCAAGACCATGTGACCAGCACCATGTGATGTCATTTTCCTCTGCAGCGGTCATTTCAAACACACCATGGCGAGTCTCCTCTCAGTTTTTTGAATATTTGATGTAGAAAAGCATATTGTCAACGCCCGTATTATTAACCGTCAACTATGTTATGTACATTATCATGACTAAAAAAGTTTTATTCATTATAATTCCATTTTGAGTTGAATTCTTCCATTAACCTGCTCTAAAAAATGACATGTGGTTAGCTAGGCTAGGTCCACCATTTCTGTTATGGGGAAGAAATATGGAAATTGTCAACTAAGTTACGGTCAACTAAGTTACGATCAGCTCTATTTTTCAACTAAGTTACACCAGAGCTCAACTATCTGTCAACTAAGTTACATCAGTGATCTATGGAATATTGTGAGAATTAATTATTTCTATGTCATTTATATCGACTGGACCTTTAAATATACACACATTTTATATAGATATATTATTTTACTTAACTTATTTCAGATTTTTGAATACAAAAAGGATGATTTTACGTCACAAGTCTTTGTGAAATTAAAGTTTTGTTAGTGTGCATTTCAATGTATTCTCTGTGGAATTATGTATATTGTTCAATAATTTAGCATTTAAAATAAGAGGTCCTCACCAAAAGGAACTTTGGTAATTAAATTCTGTCTCATGAATAAAATGTTGTCCATGGTTAAGAATACTGTATGTCCAGTCAACTAAGTTATAGTGTCAACTGTGTGATTTTCATTGTCACCTAGGTTACACTTTGATTTTTAAAGTTAAAACAGCCAATATTGATGTTTCTTACATTTTTAAGCATTCTACTTATTTGAATAGGTTGGACTTTACTATAACATATTTTTTAATGATGAAAGATAGCTTTATTGGAGATTTATGATGAAAAATATCCTCGTCCATAAGGACGGTTATGCATGCATTGCATATTCATCTTTAAAAAAAGGTTGATTCTAAAAATAATTTTAAATAACTATTGTATGGGTAGCAGAAATAGACTCAAGAGCCTTCTAAATTGCATTTCATTTCAAGTGCAAGACTGAATTTAATGTTTTTTGTAACACCCTGTTTGTCCGTAACATAGTTGACCAACTCTGAAGTAAAAACCTGTTTTTTATTTAAAAAACTCAAAAACAGTTAATGTTTAAGCTCTGCAGATAACAGATATGCAACACTGAATTAATATACTATATTGAGACATTTAATGTTCCACTGAGAAAGGACAGCGCTATTGTGCTTTTTTGCTGACATGGAATGTACCCTAAATTAGAGAATGACTTAGCTGACGTTCGTCAGTACTCAGCGGTACTCAGTAGGTACTCAAGATGGCGGCAGTCAGCTCGAAAATGAGCGGATGACGTAAAATGTCACGTGACTGCTATTCATGAATAGGCCACAGATATACCAGCTCCTTCATAACTCCACTCAGCCTCCCAGTAGCAGCGTCCAGTCAGACCCTCTCTACACAACACCTGAAACCCGTCAAATCTCTCTGGGTGCTCAGGGTACGACTGCACCTCGCTCACATATGTCACTTTTCTGTTCCCCTCAGAGAGAGAGATGAGTTTGCCTGCTGTGTTTGGGTCCAGTGTGAGCTCACAGGCATCTGCAGACAAGAGGAGAGAACACGAGAACATCCTCATCAGAATATGGGGACACACACACACACACACACACAAACAAACAGAAATAAGCACACACAAACACTCTCTCTCTCTCTCTTAGTCAGGGGGCCAAAACTGATATTAAAACTTTGTCGGACACTTTTTGGTACAAGCATACAACCTATCCAGTATTGATATTTAACCCCTCAACATGAGTTCTAGACAGGTTGTCAGCTTAGAAAATGTTATTTTGTCCATTTTAACACTATATTCTTAAAAATGGAAAAAGCGGATTTTCCCCCCAAAGTGCTTCCTTTTTCTTCCATGTTACCTACTGTAATCTTGGGCAAATGTGCAATATAATCCAACTTGTGTGCAAGCATGATCATTAAAAAATAATGATCAATAAATACCACAAGAGTATCACACCACAAGGGCCACTGTTGTGTCAGGGGGCCAATTCTGAAAAGGGCTTCCGTTAAGACTTTTGCAGACATGTTTTGGTTCAAGCTGTCAGTGTCACCCTACTTTTTTTTGTTAGAAGACACAAATAGGTAAGATATCAGGGTGGTTGTGAAGATGAAGTTAAAAGCTTGTAGGGAGAGACATGCAATGCTGCACAAGTTATAATATTTAAATGTTACAATGAAAATGTAGAATTGTAGATGGTGGTGTATAGTGCTATTTAACTTAAACCAGGTTGTGACACAAATTATATTTAATGGACATATTACTATAGTTATTCATTCAATCCAAACATAACTGCTCTCACTTCTTTAGGGTTAGGGGATAGTAACTAGTTAGCAATAACAACTTTGTTATAGTCGTATGGCAAAGGTATGTTTTTCCCCTGTAAAACCCGGGAAGTTAGCTGAACTTAAATTATTTGAGTACTGTAAAGCCTGGGAAGCTACTGTAACTTATCTGAAATTATTTGAGTAAACCGGATGCCTTGACATTTGAGTTTGGCAACTCATTTAATTTGAGTGTAAATAAGTCATTCAACTGGAGTTATTAGTATATTGTACAGTATGTATTGCATTTTGTGTTGGGGTAACTTAAAGGAGTCAAGTAAACTACACTAATTTTATTCACCTAATAACAACTTGAGTGAATTATCATGACAAGTAAGAATTATGTAGGCCTACACACGAAAAAATGCAATGTACTCAATGTGTGAGCTATCATTTTCTATGGATTATGGGTAAATGCTTCTTTGATTTTCTAATAAGTATTTGTTCTCTTAGCTGTTAATTGTGGCTTCTTACTGTTTACCAGGTGATGGGCAAAAATATTGTGTTGATGATTTTCAGAATATGGTCAGATATACCATTAAGGAGAAGCCCATTCTCAAAATATAAAGAACATTATGAAGTGCACTTTTACTTGGCCTAATGCAAAGTTGATTGCGTTTCCCAATTTGACTTTGACCTATAGTCACTTGAAAGTGTCACAAAGTTGAGTATCCCAATGGTGTGATTGAGCCTCCTATTGTCTGTCTGTATTGGCTCTTGGGGAGATACAGACACATTATGCATGTTTACATTGAGTAACTATATTACCCCTCTTATGGGCAGGATATGAGCTTCAGGAGTAAAGATTTCAGGATTTTTTTATAGGTTTAAATTTCTATTAAATGAATAGGATTACTGCAGAATGAGGGTAATTGTGAAACATAATATTTATCACCATGGCAGTACTGGCCATCATGATATACTGTATCTTCAGATTATCATTACGTCTGTCAGAAGCATTACACATGATCTAAGATTTTAAAATCAGCCCACAGGCCAAGTCTGTTGTGGATAGTCATCTGCTTGATGGTGTGTGGTGTCAATGTAAATAACACAATAACATAACAGCTATAGTATAGCCATAAATATAGTTTAACTATTGCATTTAAGATTCAATTTCAGTCAAGATTAATATGTGATAATGTGTTAAGAATACTATGGACGGTGACATTCTGGGAAATGTAATGTGTGGTCAGCCATTTCTTATTGTGAATATACTTCTTGCCATGATTACTTAATTGAAATGAGTGGCATATACAGTCATGGCTGAAAGTGTTGGCACCCCATGCAATGAGTGTATCATGAATAAATAAATGTTCTTCCTTAAAAGACTGGGGTCATAAGTATTGGCACCCCTATGTTAACCCTATGTTCTCAGGCAGGCAGGCAGATTTTTATTTGTAAAGGCCACTTATTTCATGGATCCAGGATACTATGCATCCTGATAAAGTTCCATTGGTCTTTAGAACTAAAATTGCCCCACATCATCACACACCCTTCACCATACCTAGAGATTGGCATGGTGTTTTGTTCAGTTTTGTTCAGTTAGCCTATTAGCCTGTTTGATGCTCATTGAGCTCAATGCAAATCAAACCAGCTAATAGGCCAACTGAACAAAACACCATGCCAATCTCTAGTTATGGTGAAGGGTGTGTGATGATGTGGGGCTATTTTAGTTCCAAAGGTCAAGGGAACTTTATCAGGATGCATAGTATCCTGGATCCATGAAATAAGTGGCCTTTAAAAAATTGCCTGCCCCTATGTTAACCCTTTGTGTTAAATTCCCATAGGGTTACATAGGGGTGCCAATACATTTATTTGTTTATGATACATTATTCATTCACATAGAAAGTTGGTGTCCTTAAAGGTTGGACATTTTCTACTTTTATTACTTAAGACATTAATATCAATTTCCAAAAGATGATTTTATATTCCTCTTTTTAGTCAACTTTAACATGGGTGCCAACACTTTCAGCCATGACTGTATTTTACTCAAGAAATTAGGTGAATAAAATGAGTATACAGTAGTTTACTTGACTCCTTAAAGTTATCCCAACACAAACTACACACACAGAAATAACTGAGCTGAATGACTTATTTACACTTAAGTTAACTTATTTCATGGATCCAGGATACTATGCATCCTGATAAAGTTCCATTGGTCTTTAGAACTAAAATTGCCCCACATCATCACACACCCTTCACCATACCTAGAGATTGGCATGGTGTTTTGTTCAGTTTTGTTCAGTTAGCCTATTAGCCTGTTTGATGCTCATTGAGCTCAATGCAAATCAAACCAGCTAATAGGCCAACTGAACAAAACACCATGCCAATCTCTAGTTATGGTGAAGGGTGTGTGATGATGTGGGGCTATTTTAGTTCCAAAGGTCAAGGGAACTTTATCAGGATGCATAGTATCCTGGATCCATGAAATAAGTGGCCTTTAAAAATGTGCCTGCCCCTATGTTAACCCTTTGTGTTAAATTCCCATAGGGTTACATAGGGGTGCCAATACATTTATTTGTTTATGATACATTATTCATTCACATAGAAAGTTGGTGTCCTTAAAGGTTGGACATTTTCTACTTTTATTACTTAAGACATTAATATCAATTTCCAAAAGATGATTTTATATTCCTCTTTTTAGTCAACTTTAACATGGGTGCCAACACTTTCAGACATGACTGTATTTTACTCAAGAAATTAGGTGAATAAAATGAGTATACAGTAGTTTACTTGACTCCTTAAAGTTATCCCAACACAAACTACACACATAGAAATAACTGAGCTGAATGACTTATTTACACTTAAGTTAACTTCCCGGGTTTTACAGTGCAGCCAAGCAGTGGTGCTCAGGTAGGCAGCCAACAGAAGGTACCCAGGGACCATGTCCATGTGCTCAGTCTGAGTCCTGGTCAGGGACATCGACACTGCCTGGTACTGCACTGACTTCCACTTTCCTCACATCCTCATATCGTCAGCTCCAAGCACCTGACCTGTTCTCACCAAGCTCCAAGCACCTGACCTCTGTGGTTAAAAGCTGGGGGGAAAGCATGCCATCCTTCATGTCCCTTCTTCTGTTGGCTGCCTATAGCCGAGCACCACTGCTTGGATGGGGAAAAATACCTTTGCCATACGACTATTACAAAGTTATTACTACTAACTAGTTACTAACCTCTAATCGTAAAGAACTGAGAGAGCAGTTATGTTTGGGTAGAATTGATAAATATAGTGATATGTCCATTAAACATAATTGTCACAACCTGGTACATTAATGAAGTCAAATAGCACCATAGACCACCATCTACAGTTCTACATTTTCGCCATAACATTAAAGTATTACAACATGTGCAGCAGTGCACTGTCTCTCCCTACAAGCTTTAAACTTGGCTTGACTCATTCCCATAGATAGGGGTACTGATTGATAGAGGTTTTGGAATGCTATGTTATGTTTCCAATCTGATATTCACTTTGAAAACTGGTTCTCTTTAGGCGGAGATTGTTTTTTTCATGTTCTAGGTCTGTTGTCTCTTATACTGTACAATAAATGTTAATTCTGACACTTCAGCAGACATCCCACGAGTGTTAGCTTTCATTCCATACCATTTTTATCTATATGGTCCTTGTGGTTGTGGAGATATTCAACATTTATCGTTGGCATGTCATATTGAGCAGGAAACCAAAAAATTGGCCTGAAATTGCTTGCACAAGTCAAAAAAAAAAAAATTTTGCTTGACAACCACCATAATATCTTACCTATGGGTGTCTTCTAACTAAAAAAATAGGTTGACCGCTTGTACCAAAACATGTCCGCAAAAGTCTTAACGGAAGCCCTTTTCAGAATTGGCCCCCTGACTATCTCTCTCTCTCTCTCTCACACACACACACACACACACACACACTGCTAGAGACTTACATTCAAGCATGCAGGCTAAAACATGTGAATGTGAATGACAATTACAAATAAATTAAAAAACAATAAAAACGTACATCTCAGCAAACGTGGTCGTATTCTGTCTAAATAAACATGGTCAGTTCTGTAAGGAAAACAAAACGTAACACATGTACCATTTCGTCTACAAATAAGAAATGTCATGGAGAAATATTGTGTGTCTGTGTGTGTGTACAGTATGTGTGAGAGATGAGAGAGAGAGAGAGAGAGAGAGAGAGAGAGAGAGAGAGAGAGAGAGAGAGTGGCATATACTGTATCTACCTCTCTTCTAGTTTGTCTGCAAGGTTGTTGAGGTTCATCTTCCTCAGGATGGTCCGAGTCATTTTCTCTGAGCCTTCCTCCCCATAGGCCTCCTTCATCACAGAGGCAACATCAGTAGCATCACTGTCCTCCAGCTTTCCTCTGGGGATGGGCTCAAACCCCTCCACCATATTCTCAGACAGGTACGTCCTGAACCGCTTCAGCTGTGCCTTCTTTAACTCATCCAGAGTTCTGAAGAGCAGGTCCAGAGAGTTCTCAGCCATGATGCTCACTTGATATAGCCTACAGACAAATACAGAGAGTTGCTCTCTGATAGCCTAGAAATCTAGACGCCTCTAGCGGCAGCAAATCTAATTTGGCTGAAGGCCAGTCTAGCAACGCTCCATTGAGCTAGGGAGCTGAGTGAATGACCAGACCAATCGTGTTTAGAGTCGGTGGGCAGGCTTAATATAATGGTGACATGCGACCAGAAGTTGCGATGGTTACGCATCCTGCTACTTGAAAACAAGAAGGTGATTTGTTTAGCGTTGTCCTATTGTGTGGAGAGGGAATGTTACACATCCTACTTGAAAACAAGATGATGATTTGTTTAGCATTATCCTATTGCGTGGAGAGGGAATGTTACACAT
The DNA here is from genome assembly GCF_963854185.1 of Sardina pilchardus. Taxonomy (NCBI): domain Eukaryota; kingdom Metazoa; phylum Chordata; class Actinopteri; order Clupeiformes; family Clupeidae; genus Sardina; species Sardina pilchardus. The sequence goes on from NC_084994.1 coordinate 8,844,215, forward strand.
CCTGCTACTTGAAAACAAGATGATGATTCGTTTAGCATTGTCCTATTGCGTGGAGAGGGAATTTGAAAGACAACCCCTCTGACTGAGCCCTGCCTATCTTGATGTTGGTCTAGCTGGTCAGGCTGTAAGTCTATGAGGCAGTTAGACAGTTTGCCAAGGTGCCCATTTAGTCTTTGTCACCACTTAAAGAGCACTGATATTGAGGATATTGTGATCTGGTATGTGTATAGTGTGAAGATATTGTGGGCAAAAGCAATACTGCAAATGTTGGACAATTATTTCAGAAGGGGGAAAGTTACTTAAGCAATAAGTCCCGAGAGGCTGTCGTTTGCACTGATTTTAGAACAGCTATAAGCTAAGGGGTGTTGTTGTTTGGCACGACCAGCAAGCCCCCTTAGCTGTTCTAAAATCAGTGCAAATTACGGACTCGAGTGGCTTATTACTTTTCTCAAACTGTTACCACTTCTATTCGGCAAGATTGCATGAAACGAAGGCACAGCAACGAAAAATGTAACAATGTATTCACAGATAATCATTCTTCCGCCAAGAAATTTTCTCTATCTGAATGGTTGCCATGCAACATGGAGACGCAGCCACTCTACCTTTGTGTACGTTGTGTTAGCGCACTATAATGAAATTAATCCATATTTTCCTACATACAATTTTCAGCAAACTAGAACTTAGCAACATTGCAACTGTTATTGCAATTATTGTAGAAGTTGAAGACCTTCAACAGTGTAGATCCCTGAAAACACTGGTCTATACTGCAGCATTAATCATTCAAAAGTAATAAGTTATGGAACTTTGTAACTTCATCCCATTTATATTTCGGAAACTAAAGAAGATACAAGCCTAAAACTAACTAACGTATGCGTGGATGGTGTTAGGTATAATGAGATTATTGACATACAGTTTGAAGCAAATCCAAGATGGTCAGGTGGAACCATTGTTGAGAAGTGTTGATTTGGCATGGGATGACCCAACATGTTTTCAGCTCACAGCAATGGGAGTACCAGTGTTGTTTTCATATTCATTTGCCATAACAACACATCACAATGCAGGAAATGCCAGACTGGATAACTTAAGCAGGACATCAGCGCAAGGACACATTTATTATTATGTTGTCTTCCTGACTACCATTCATATTGTTGTCTAACTCAGATCTAAGGTTGTGTGCGTATACAGTACCTCTACCTATACAATCTTCCACTTAACCACTACCACCACCTTAACACCACAGCAATAGTTTATGCTCAAAACACACTAGTACACTTAACCACTACCACCACCTTAACACCACAGCAATAGTTTATGCTCAAAACACACTAGTACATTTAACCACTACCACCACCTTAACACCACAGCAATAGTTTATGCTCAAAACACTATAGTACACTTAACCACTACCACCACCTTAACACCACAGCAATAGTTTATGCTCAAAACACACAACTGTAGTACACTTAACCACTACCACCACAGCAATAGTTTATGCTCAAAACACACTAGTACACTTAACCACTACCACCACCTTAACACCACAGCAATAGTTTATGCTCAAAACACACTACTGTAGTACACTTAACCACTACCACCACCTTAACACCACAATAGTTTATGTTCAAAACACACTGGTACACTTAACCACTACCACCACCTTAACACCACAGCAATAGTTTATGCTCAAAACACACTAGTACACTTTACCACTACCACCACCTTAACACCACAGCAATAGTTTATGCTCAAAACACACTACTGTAGTACACTTAACCACTACCACCACCTTAACACTACAGCAATAGTTTATGCTCAAAACACACTAGTACACTTAACCACTACCACCACCTTAACACCACAGCAATAGTTTATGCTCAAAACACACTAGTACACTTAACCACTACCACCACCTTAACACCACAGCAATAGTTTATGCTCAAAACACACTAGTACATTTAACCACTACCACCACCTTAACACCACAGCAATAGTTTATGCTCGAAACACTATAGTACACTTAACCACTACCACCACCTTAACACCACAGCAATAGTTTATGCTCAAAACACACTACTGTAGTACACTTAACCACTACCACCACCTTAACACCACAGCAATAGTTTATGCTCAAAACACACTAGTACACTTAACCACTACCACCACCTTAACACCACAGCAATAGTTTATGCTCAAAACAAACTACTGTAGTACACTTAACCACTACCACCACCTTAACACCACAGCAATAGTTTATGTTCAAATCACACTGGTACACTTAACCACTACCACCACCTTAACACCACAGCAATAGTTTATGCTCAAAACACACTAGTACACTTAACCACTACCACCACCTTAACACCACAGCAATAGTTTATGCTCAAAACACACTACTGTAGTACACTTAACCACTACCACCACCTTAACACTACAGCAATAGTTTATGCTCAAAACACACTAGTACACTTAACCACTACCACCACCTTAACACCACAGCAATAGTTTATGCTCAAAACACACTAGTACACTTAACCACTACCACCACCTTAACACCACAGCAATAATTTATGCTCAAAACACACTAGTACACTTAACCACTACCACCACCTTAACACCACAGCAATAGTTTATGCTCAAAACACACTAGTACACTTAACCACTACCACCACAGCAATAGTTTATGCTCAAAACACACTAGTACACTTAACCACTACCACCACCTTAACACCACAGCAATAGTTTATGCTCAAAACACACTAGTACACTTAACCACTACCACCACCTTAACACAACAGCAATAGTTTATGCTCAAAACACTAATCTGCCTGCAGGCAAAACAACAAGAACCAGCTGGCCTATATTATACAGCAAAATAATGCAGATTACTGTAGGATGAACCAGAATAAATTGATTTTTAATCAAATAAAACACAGGCATCCTGCAACATCAAAAATATTCTTTTTTATTATTGCAATACATTTTTGCATCATATAAAGTATAACAGAACTGAAATTAAAAGAAAGAAACATTCAGTGTTTTTAAGAAATGAAATGTTGGAAATTGGTGTGTGCCCGTATGTGTTAGTGAAAACATTAATGAGGTTTATCTCTCGTGTGTACGAGCATATGCCTTTTAAGTTTTGATGGTGTCAAAAAACTTTTTCCACACTGTTCACAGTTATGAAGTTTCTTTCCCCTGTGCATGAGCATATGGGTTTTAAGTTCTGATGTTCGCGTAAAATCTTCTCCACACTGCTCACATGTATGAGGTTTCTCTCTAGTGTGTATGACCTTGTGGGCTTTAAGTTTTGATGTCAGCGTAAAGCCTTTCCCACACACGTCACATTTATGAGGCCTCTCTCCGCTATGTATGAACGTGTGTAACTTCAGATGTGATAGCAACGTAAAGGCTTTTCCACACAGGGAGCACAGATAGTTCCTCTCTGCCTTGTGCGTCAGGACGTGCGTTTTCAGAGAGGAGCAGTGCGCGAATGTTCGACCGCACTGGGCACACGTGTACCTCTTCTCTCCCGTGTGTGTCACCGCGTGTTTTAGGAGATTTGAAAACAGCGCGAAAGCTCTTCCGCACAGGACGCAGACGTGTGGCCTCTCTCCCGTATGAGTCAACAAGTGAGCTTTGAGACTCGATCTGATCGTGAACAATTTCCCACAGAGCACGCAGGTGTGTGGCCTCTCTCCAGTGTGTATTAGCATGTGGGCTTTAAGACTCGATCTGATCGTGAACTCTTTCCCACAGAGCACGCAGGCGTGAAGCTTCTCTCCAGTGTGTATTAGCATGTGGGCTTTAAGACTCGATCTAATCGTGAACTCTTTCCCACACAGCACGCAGGCGTGAAGCTTCTCTCCCGTGTGTATTAGCATGTGGGCTTCAAGAGCCTGGATTTGCGTGTAGGCTTTCCCACACTGGGCACATTTGTGAGCGTTTTCTCCAGAGTGCGTCGACACAACGTGCTGTTTAAGAGATTCCGTTTGGCTGAAAGCTTTTCCACACCGGTCACATTTGTGAGGCTTCTCTCCAACGTGTGTTAGCAGGTGGGCTTTAAGAGTTTTAAGATGTAGATGAGCTTTTCCACACAGGACACATTTATGAGGCTTCTGTCCAGCGTGTGTACGCGTGTGTACTTCAAGACGTGCAATTTGTGAGAACGCTTTACCAAACTGGTCACATTTATGAGGCTTCTCTCCAGTGTGTGTGAACATGTGGCGTCGAAGAGTCGAAGCTGTTGTTAACATTTTCTTACACTGTGTGCACTGATGTGACTTTTTGCGAGTCTTTCGCTTTTCGTTCGTCTTAACAGGGTGCGTTTGCTGGTGTATTTCGTTCGTCTTAATAGAGTGCGTTGGCTGGTGTAATTCGTTCGTCTTAACAGAGTGCGTTGGCTGGTGTTTTTTGTTCGTCTTAACAGGGTGCGTTTGCTGGTGTTTCTCAAGTGTTTTCAGGGATTTGAAACTCTTCTTGCACACGGTGCAGTGGTGCAGCCTTCCTTTGAGTTGCAGGTGGAGTTGTTCATCACTCTGTCCATGTGTCTCCTGTTGTGTTCCGTTAGGATGTTCCGATGCACCTGTAAGAGTTACCATAGAGACATAGAATTAGAATGAGGGAGTTGCAGGTTGAGTTCATCATTCTGTCCATGGATCTTCTGCTGCGTTAAACAAATGTGTCAGTACAGTGCAAGTGTCCCTCCTCCTTGATGTTATTTCTAATCAGTGATGGTGATCATCACCTAACAGCGGGCAATCAGCACAAAATGAGAGAAAAAACCCATCCCACTCTCACTACATGCCTAACTACACTATGGTGTAGGGCTGCAGTTCTCAATTCTTTTGGTTCCAAACTTGGTTTCGAATCCTTTTTTGTAAATCATTTTGTAAAATAATTTGTACTCTCTGAAGTCTTGGCCAGATTCACTATGCCACGTTTTCTGTGTAAACTTGGCCTTTTGTCAATTTTGGATTTTGCTTCACTCTGACACATTCCCACATTCAAGCTAGCTGGAAAATAAACTAAGTTCAGATGCAGTGGGAATGGATGTTCATGACCTGAGTGAAGTTGTTCAAAATAAATGTCAATGTTGGTGGGGGGCAAATACACACTTTGCTTGTTGGACTCCAGCGCAAATATTGAGAGCAGTGTATGGCAGACCTTGTGGCATTACATTTATTATATATTTTATGTAATGTTACATATTTTAGCCAATAACTAACAGACTAGCAACACCAGTAAGTCACACTTTTCAATTCCACATTGCTGCAACGTAGCCTGATGTTGCAGGTAATGGACTGCCAACATTGGCAACTTACAGTATGTTGCGGTTAAAAAATGACACCTTTCAATTCCACAATGGGTTGCACCACACAGAGAGTTAGTTATTAGGCCTACTTCAATTTAACACCCATCTCTTCAGTGTAAGTCATGATAATTTGCGAACAAGTAATCTCATTTAAATGGTGGGCACTTTAAATGTAACAAGTCGCAAAGAGTTATACATACATGACCGATTACACACATTTAATTCACCAGTGTTTGAATTGAAAATGTAAGTAGGCCTAATAACTATATTTGTGTGGTGTAACACATTAACTATTAGCGTGGTGTAACACATTAACTATTTGCGTGGTGTAACACATTAGCTATTAGTAGCTCATAAGCGCTGGAACTAAGCTAAGATGGAACAGATCAACAGCAATGGAATCTGTGCTTTGCGCAGTAACTGAGTCCATAACACAGAAAAAGAGATCCTATGTATTCTGGTTACATTTAACGTTCCCACCATTTATATGAGATGACCTTGTTCACAAATTAATGTTAGCTACTTACAATGGACTTTTCACCTAGAAGAGGGATGTAACATTCAAGTAATAACTTGGTGTTTTAAAACTATTTCTGTGGTGCCAATTTACGTTGAAACTAAAGCCTACCTTACACTTAACAAGATTGTAGTCTGTTGAGTAAAGCTTGAATGAGGGGCATTAGTTAAAAGACTACAATCTTTCAAGAATCCTTCCCAAATCTGGTCAGTGTAAGGTAGGCTTTAGCTGACACTAATGATCAACTTGGTGGAGTGGGTTGAGGTGCAGCGGCTTCAAGACTACAGAACGAGCGAAAGACGCAAGAGCAGAGAACAGCTCGCACGCTTGCTAGAAATGACATGTCTTCGTTATCTCACCCACTTCCCATTTCTGCTCGTGACCCGCAACACTTCACACAACTCTGCTTTTCACGCAAAAGGGGGGAAAATGCCTTTTTTGTGAACTATGCCATCCCTATGTATGTATGCTTGCTTGTATGCATGCTTGTATGTGTGTGTGTGTGTGTGTGTGTGTGTGTGTGTGTGTGTGTGTGTGTGTGTGTGTGTGTGTGTGTGTGTGTGTGTGTATGTGTGTGTGTGTGTGTGTGTAGTTTCTGGTCTCTTACTGGTCTCGGGTTGTTCTGCATCTCCGTTGGTCTGCGTCTGCATCTCCTCCTCCTTCCCTCGTCGTCCTTGTGGTCTGCAGCAGTCCACCAGCACCACTGATACCCTCTTCAACTGGGCCAGAGACACGGGGTCTGTAGGGAACAGGTCGGTTTAGGAGCTGAGGACTCAGGTGCACATGTTGGAGCAGGAGACAGTGTATGACAGATGCTGTGGCATCTATATGTTAGGCCTAGGTGATTTAAGGTAGACATGAAAACGCTACGATTGTCTATGACTAGAAGAGGTGACATTGTAGAAGCTTTTGTTATCTGAGACAGGTTTCCCCACTCTAAATGAAACGTAAAATCCCATGACTTTATCATTATGAATAGTAAAATAAAGCAGCCAACAATTTTAGAGCACCTGCGTAGCATTATAATTTTTTTGTTTTAGAGCGGAAGATGAAACAAATAGGCATTCAAAAATACAGTTGAGCTACTCAAAACAAGCAGGACAGCATGATATACACAAATTCTGCGTGGAAATATTTGAGCAAGTAGGCCTACATTTTAAACTGCTACAACAACATGCCCTGATATTCCATGACTTTGCCCCACACGTGACACAATTCCCTGTGACGTTCCATGTTTGGAATAGAATTTCTAGAATTACACGACATTCCAGAAATTCCATGACCGGTAGGAACCCTGCTAAGGACTTACTTCCCAGGTGATAGTCGAGCTCTTTTCCATCCTCTTCTCGTTTCACGTTCACCTCCGCTGTTGATCTCCGCTCCGCGACAGCTGTCTCATGGTCTGTTTCAGTGGTACAGTGCAGCTCTGCACAGGGCTTTTCTTCATGTTGAAATGCAATCACAAAACCACATTCTTCCTCTTTTATAGGCCGATCTTCTTGTTTCACCGTCATTCTTAGAGGGTCCACATGCTGCGTTTCAGTAACGTTAGACAGAACTTAACGGAACAAGTCCGAGATCCATGTTCACAACGGACCATACATCATTCCACGCAGTTTCTGCAGCCTATAGACGGAGCGACACACAAAAAACGAAAGCATGTATTTCAACATATTTTATTTATCTTAAAGAGAATACAACAAAACAACATGAACTGTAACGACTAATTAAATGGGCACCTGACGTATGTCCCGTCGTTTTACAAGAACTACGATCGTAGCCTACCTACACTTATATGATCAAGAAATCAGCCAGCAGTGACTCAATTGAGTTCTGCACGGAGATCAGTTTACCTGCTGTACCAGACATACCTCTCTGTCGGTAAAAAAAAAACAGAACTCTTCTTCTTCTACTTCTTCGTACTTTTATGTTAGGCTACTGTATGTTGCATGGCGGTGCATTACCGCCACTGACTGGGCTGGAGTGTGGAACTCTACTGTTTCTTTATTTGTGCTCTAGGACAGAGTAACAGAATCTGACTTACTTTCCAAGTCCTAGTATGCATTTGTGTGTTTTTCCTTTCTTGTTTTGTTTGCTCTGAATGTTTATTGCACCTGTAATATTGTACATGGATTTCGTATGTATAACTTTGAGCCATGTGTATTGTACATGCAGAATTACTACATAGGCCTACATAAATAAATAAATAAATAAAAAGTTTCTTCTTGAGGCAACTAAAGCAGCTTTTTTGGTGCATTACCTACTGTGGCTGACAGGTCCAAAAGAGTGCAGCTTATGACAACACAATCAACAAAACACGTGCAAATAGACGAAACACAAACAACTTAAGAAAATATCTTCATCTTCATTTGTCAACACATACACATCATTTAGAAAACACGCTGCAAGTTCTGTCAACAATGTGTCTTTTTCTGGCCCTTCCCCTCCCTCCAGTGGTTCACCTGACTACTCCTCCAGCTGGTATAGTAGCCTATATTCTGTCTGTTGCATGCCCATTTATATCTGGCCGTAAACCAATCAATATTTATTGCAAATGTATATTTTTACTAACTAATTCCCTCCCCAGCAGTTGATTGCTGTTTCCAAAAGATCAATAAAAGTGTTTTGAACTTGAGAACTAGGTCTCTGCTCTTCCTCTGTCCATTTAAGAACCTGTCTGGGTGAAGGGTTGTGTCGTGTATCTACAAAGTAACTGCAATATACAACGATGGGTATCTTTGGATATTCCTCTGTTTATTACTAAAACTGGTAACATACATTACACAGCAGCAAAGCAGCCACTGAACCAACACTCATCAGGACTCTAGCTCGGTCTCATCTAAGGCTGCGCCATGAGTGGCGCTCTAACATTTATACCACAGTGGCATCCAATAACAAGAACAGGTCAAGGGTCACATTAAGAAATACAAAACATGGAAATAAAAGTCAAATATAAGTATAAGTGTATCTCCATACACTACACTCCTCCCCTGAGATCTGAACCCAACACTCTTACTGTACAATACAAACAAAATCTTTTTTTTTTCTTTTTTCTCTTTTTAACATTTCTCTTTTCACACATTACATGGTCATAACATTGGGTTCACAGATTTAATCTATCAGGCGGCTTCCTTTGCCGCTGCGGCCTCTGAGTATCCTCTGCAACCGAGGAGGGAGCAGTCTCACTGGAACCTTCTTGCTCAACTCTCTCAGGGAATTCCGGGACATGTACAGCCCCACATGCATTTGACCCGTTTTGGACAACCCTCAAATCATCATCATCCTCCAATTCATTTGACACATTACAATTATCAATTTCCGTATTGATCATTTGATTGACATGTCTCTTATGCACCTTTCCATACACTTTCACTAGATATGTGACAGGACCCAGTGCCTTTACAATGCACCCAGGCACCCATTTAACACCTTCCCCTCCCCTGTGGTTTCTAACCAACACCTTTTGCTTTGGTAGGAAGTGTCTGACTTTCGCCAATTGATCAGCTTGTTTTGATTGTTCACTGTCCTGTTTGTGTTGCATTGTATCTTTGAAGCTAGGTTTAGTAAGAGACAACCTGGTTTTGAATTGACGTCGCAGAAACAATTCAGCAGGAGTTTTCCCTGTGGTAGACTGTGGCGTACTTCTGTAACAGAATAAAAAGTTGTGGATGCAGTGTTGCAAAGTCATGTTGCTACTCTTTCCTTTTTCCAGAGCGGTTTTCAGGTTCTGCACCAAACGCTCTGCAGCCCCATTAGAAGCTGGGTGGTAAGGAGAACTCCTGATGTGTTTCACACCATTATTTCTGAGGAATGTTTCAAATTCAACAGACACAAATTGTGGTCCATTATCGGACACCAATTCGTCTGGAAGACCCCATGTGGCAAAGTATCCCCTCAAAACCTCTATGGTCTTTTCCGATGTGGTGCTACTCATCAGAGCTACTTCTGTTTTAGTGAGTGTTCTAGACACATACGCTATAGGTTTCTCACTGTTGTCTGGGAGCTGATGTGAAATCACAGCGCCTATGCCGTAAGGCGAAGCATCACATGCCAAAATTACAGGCAACTTAGGATCGTAATGGGTGAGCACAGGCGCGGCTACTAGCTGTTTTTTGGTACGTTCGAATGCCTCTTGACATCTTCTTGTCCAGGTCCACTCCCTATCTTTGTGTAGGAGCTCTGTCATGGGCTTAATTTCAGTGGACAGATTTGGTATAAATTTACCATAGTAATTGAGCATGGCTAAGTACGACCTCAATTCTGTCACATTTTTCGGCACAGGAGCTTTGTCAATAGCCTCAGTTTTCTCTTTAATTGGGCGCACACCCTCAGCATCAATTACGTGCCCAAGATAGGTCACACTGTTCTGAAAAAAAGCGCATTTCTCTTTGTTAAGCCTAAGCCCATGCTCTTCTAGTCTCTGTAACACTAATTTTAAATTGTGCAGATGTGTATGGCTATCTGTTCCCGTTATCAGAATGTCATCAAGGTAGCACACTACACCATCAAGCCCTTGCAACACTTCATCCATAGTGCGCTGGAATAAAGCGGGAGCGCTAGCGACCCCGTATGGCAAGCGGTTGCACACATATAGACCTCTGTGAGTATTGATGGTGAGAAACGGTTTACTCTTCTCATCCATTTCTAGCTGAGTGTAGGCCTGTGTTAAATCAAGCTTTGTAAAATGCTTTCCACCTGCTAACGTGGAGAATAAATCCTGCGGTTTTGGAAGTGGATACTGATCAATATCCAGGAACTGATTAATGGTCACTTTATAATCTCCACAAATGCGCACAGAACCGTCTCGTTTCGGAATGCACACAAGCGGCGCCGCCCACTCACTATGTCGCACTGGAGAGATTATTCCTTGTTGTTCGAGTTCGATTAACTTTTTGTCAACTGTTTCGCGCAGTGCATAAGGCACTGGTCTGGCCTTGCAAAACTTTGGCTTAGCATCTGGTGCTACACGTAAGGACGCAGTGACGCCTTTGGCGCGTCCTAGGTCTGTGCTGAAAACTGCTCTGTGCTCTGAACACACTTGTTCCACTGGGTCGGATACAGCCACGCGATTCACTTTTGACCAATCTAAATTGAGCACGCGAATCCAATCACGGCCCATAAGCGCAGGTGCCTTCCCACGAGCCACTAGCAAGGACAAGCGCAGCTGCTGCTTCCCACACTGTACATTCACTACGATTTTACCTAATAAGGCTAACGGTTGGTCAGTGTATGTTCTTAGTGTAACGTCACACGGTTGCAATGGCACTCCCTTCAGTTTAGATTGGTACAAGTTCTCTGAGATAACAGACATCGCTGCCCCGGTATCTACCTCCATGTACATTCTAACACCATTACATTTTACCATCACATTGTAAGGCTTCACATACTCACTCACAGTCTTTACTGTATACAGTCTCATATCAGTCCGCTGTTCAGTAGAGTGAGTCTCTGGCTCTTCGTCTGCCTGATCCACAAAGTTCACCTCCGGGCCCCCTTTGATCCGAGGCGGGCGGGCAGATGAGTGTCCCGCAAACCGCATCTCCTTTCCTGCGTCGGTGCGCTGGTTCCGGCAAGCTCGCTCCAGATGTCCGTTCTTCCCGCAGCCACGACACTGGAAGTCTTTGAAACGGCAGTTCCCCGGTCCGTGTCCTTTCCCCAGGCACCTGTAGCATTCATGCTGACTGTCGCTGACCTCCCTCTGGTTCCGTTCAGTCCTGGACTCTCGTGGTCTGCGCACTCCGACGTGGTCTGCTCGCAGATGCACCGACGACTGGCCCCTCTGCATACTGTCCAGTCCCGAATTTGTGCATTCAAAATTGTTCGTTAATTCGACCATCTTTTGCCATGTTAATCCCTCGCCAATGGCGGCATTCAGTAACTTTCGACGCAGTTCTTGGTTAGATGTTCCACACACAAACTGATCTCGGAGCTGCTCCTCGAGGCTCGCGCCAAAATTGCATGTAGACGCTAGCCTTTTTAAACTAGCAATGTAATCAACAAAAGTCTCTCCAGCCTGTTGCCTTCGGCTTCTAAAAGCAAATCTCTCAGCCAATACGTTCTTCTTTGGCGTGTAAAAATTACGCAGTGTTTCTAGCAAAGTTTCTAGGGAGAGTTCATCGAACTTTTTAGGAGATATCAAATCCTTTAGCAAGGCAAAGTTCTTCGGTCCAACTACGGACAAAAATACAGCTCTTCTTTTGCCTTGCTCAATGTCGTTAGCAGACAAAAATTGTAAAAGTCTTTCCTCGTAATTGTCGAATGTTTCCGTTGTTTCATCGAACTGCAGTCCAATATCTGTATTGTACAGCGCCATGTTAGCTAAGCTGTTAGCAAACTTCAAAAAATCTAGCTGCTACCGGTCAGGACGGGAGTCACCCGCTGTACATAAAACTACGAGGAATATCCCATCCTCGTCGCCAAAATTGTCGTGTATCTACAAAGTAACTGCAATATACAACGATGGGTATCTTTGGATATTCCTCTGTTTATTACTAAAACTGGTAACATACATTACACAGCAGCAAAGCAGCCACTGAACCAACACTCATCAGGACTCTAGCTCGGTCTCATCTAAGGCTGCGCCATGAGTGGCGCTCTAACATTTATACCACAGTGGCATCCAATAACAAGAACAGGTCAAGGGTCACATTAAGAAATACAAAACATGGAAATAAAAGTCAAATATAAGTATAAGTGTATCTCCATACACTACAGGTTGAAAAGGGTGCATTGAAGGGTTGAAGGGTCCCCCATCTCCCTCTAGGTGGCGTACTAGTCGGTTCCTTTGTGTAGCTTTAGGGCTCCTATGGGCCCTGGGTCACATATGTGTAGCCTATATTTAGTGACTGTATGCACACACATGCAGACACACACACACACACACACACACACACACACACACACACACACACACACACACACACACACACACAAGAGAAACACACACACATGTACGCACACACTCACGTTCATCATTCATGCACGTAGGCTACACACACACATAAACACACACACACATAAATAAATACACACACACACACACACACATAAACACGTACCCGCACGCATGCACAAACACACCCACATGCACACACACCCCACACAGACACACACACACACACACACACACACACACACACACTCACAAGTGAACATACAGTAGGCTACACAGACACATAAAACACACACGAACGCAGGCAAGCAGACAGGGACGCAAACATAAACAAAAGCAAGCACACACAGGCACGCACTCATTCACACACATAAAAGTTGCAGCAGGGGATGGATTAGGAGATGGAAATAAATTGACACGCATGATTCATTTTGAGGAGAGAATGTGCAGGACTCCGCGGCGGTCATATTCCGTAGCCTCCTGCTCTTCTGAATCTACCCAGAAATCACTAAACCCATTTGGGAACTACATCATGACATCACTGTAGTTTTCTGGCATTTAAAGGAGACACGCACTTTTAAAATTGCAAATGAAATAAACTCTTAATATGACCCGCCGGTTACATATAGTACGCCTATATGACACAGCATAATACAATGTTGTCCCAGAGTTTGTCTGCAATTCAATATTTTTACTGGAATCAATTTAGCCTGCCATACATTCTATTAAGGCTACGATACGGGGAGGGACTTTTGAAGTAAAAGTAAGCGAAAGTAAACAGGCCTATACTCTGACGCATCTGTAACTTGTTTTGTATCGAGAGCACACGCTAGCCTGAGGTAAGAAACACACTATTTTATGTGTCCATGTTCTCATTCACTTTGTGTTTTCGGTAAGTGGAATGTTTTGAATTAACACATATTTCAACATATATTAAAATTTCGTTGCATGAACTTGTCGTCGTTGCAAGAAATGTTTTCGACTGACATTCTACGCCCTGACAAACCATCGAAGGCGGTCTTGGTCATATTAAATATAAGACTAGGCTCCTGAATAAATCACATTTGCCTACACTCCGCTGTAACATAACATCGAGTTAGGCTTTTTTTTTTTCTTTTACCAGGGCCAGATTATGGAATCAAGCCCAACATTCGTGCATAACATGGCTACTAACTGGCGCTATCCTGACCAGAACGGGTTTGCATAGACCATAGGGATGTCGATACCAATACTTTGGGATGATGAAATCGTTCCTAACAATACTTTAGCGAAGTTATTTGTATAATTGTTTGGTTGTGCAGTCGTTCCTCTTAAGGTGCGCCTACATCTCAGTATAACTATGCTGTCATTTCATTGGCTGAAACCAAAGGGTATGACGCTCACATGATAGTGGCAAAGCATAGGCTAGCTATAGGCCTCTTCACGTTAGTGGCAGACACATATGAGGCAAGCAGGAGTGTGGACAAATGGTCTGTCTGTACCTCAAGAAAGGGTACAACTTCAGATCAGTATTCTCTTTGTCCTTTATACAGTATTGCCATTGTTTGCAACTCAGCAAGGCCTGTGCCACCAAATATAATAGAGATGGTTGTAGTAAAATCATCTGGATATGTATAGTGTTGTGTGTATGTTAGGGACCTTTAGGGTCTTTCACCCTGGAGCAGTCAGTGGGGCGCACATGGTTTTAGGGTCCTGGAGCAGTCAGTGGGGCGCACATGGTTTTAGGGTCCTGGAGCAGTCAGTGGGGTGTACATGGTTTAGGGTCCTGGAGCAGTCAGTGGGGTGTACATGGGTTTAGGGGCCTGGAGCAGTCAGTGGGGTGCACATGGTTTTAGGGTCCTGGAGCAGTCAGTGGGGTGCACATGGTTTTAGGGTCCTGGAGCAGTCAGTGGGGCGCACATGGTTTAGGGTCCTGGAGCAGTCAGTGGGGCGCACATGGTTTAGGGTCCTGGAGCAGTCAGTGGGGCGCACATGGTTTTAGGGTCCTGGAGCAGTCAGTGGGGTGTACATGGTTTTAGGGTCCTAGAGCAGTCAGTGGGGCGTACATGGTTTTAGGGCCCTGGAGAAGTCAGTGGGGTGTACATGG
>NC_084994.1:8864020-8881520 GCF_963854185.1 Sardina pilchardus
AATGAGCTTTTGCAAATGTGAAGGTGTGGGTAATTGGTTAATTTGGCCACGCCCTCTCTGGTGCACTTTAAAAGGGTTTTGGTTTATGGCAGACCTTTTAGAGAAGTGCAGGTTGATGTGTAATGTCCATTTTAATACAGAAGTTTGTTAAATTAAAAACAAGTCTTGACCGTTTTCAATCTTTTGAAAATGCAAGGTGGTGGACAGTAGTCTGGTTTTCACCGTACTAAACTCAATCTTTTAAGATTGAACATTAGTCTGGCGAGGCTGCGCTTTGTTTCTGCTGCACTTCGCGTCGCTTAAAGGGATAATCCGGAGTGAAATGCACTTTAGATCAATTTGTCGGACTATTGGGAGGACATACGTTGAGTTGACACCAAAATCATGTCATTCGGATGTATTTTGAGAAAGTTCGAGTTCACCGTTTTTAGCCAAAACTCGTTAGCCTGGAAGAGACCGGGGCGGGTCCTTTCGCCGCTACAAAACGCAATTTTTATACCTCTTTTACTGTTCCAAACAACACTACACTTACGTGGTAGTGAGTACAGGGTCCCTAAAGCCAAACCGAAGTATCCCCACGTCTTTATGTGGTCGGATAGAGAGTCCAGAATGAATTTAATCGAGTCCGTACCTTTCCGGAAATGTTAGTAAAGTGTTGTTAAAGTGTTGCCAGCTGCAGCAGCGACATTTCCGGAAAGGTACTGATCTCGATTAAATTCAAAAACTGTCCTTTAGCAACATCTTGAGATTTTTTCTTAAATGATATTCATATATTGAGTGTTTACTGTAATATACCCATTAATCAAAAGTGTTTAAAATGAAATATGGGCTTTAAGTTTCGTTTTTGGCGCGTCACCGGCCAATAGCATGCCAGCCCTAGAGTATGGCCGTTTCTGATTTGAGCCAAAGTTTCTGGCAGTAAACAGCTAAAATAGGTCTGCTGGTATCCAGCCTGAGCTGCCAGGCGAAATTCAAATTCCCCTGAAGTTCAGTGCAGCATAGGTGGACAGTTTCACATATTGATTTGAAGAAGTGAGAAATCCCATCTTCACTGCAGGATTGTAGTTGATAGTGTGCAATAAAGTGCACTTATAAGCAATTTATTAACATGTGTATACATTTATATCCTATTACATTAAAAACTTTCAGGTGTGTGTGTGTGTGAGTGAGAGAGGAAGAGAATGTTCCGTTCAGTTCAGTTAATCTTTATTTTTCCATTTTACATGTGTACTGTAAGTCTTGTGCGGGTCACTCAGCCGTGTGTGTGTGTGTGTGTGTGTGTGTGTGTCTGTGTGATTTGATTGTGTTGATTTATCGGAACACTTTGTATCCCTTTTATCCATTTCTGCAATATTTTATATTTTTGTTGTTTGTTTTTCATGTTGTTATGCAGACTTGATGAATGCAAACTCTCAGAGAAGTCCTGTGGAATTGTGGCTACTGTTCTACAGTCACCAAACTCCCTGATAGAACTGGACCTGAGTCACAATGACCTGGGAGATTCTGGAGTACATCTCCTCTCTAAGGGTCTGTCTAGTCCTAACTGCAAACTGCAGACCTTAAGGTTGGTGTCTTTGTAAATGTCATTTGTAAATGATCATTATCATGATAAGAGAAGATAAGATAGGATGAGATAATCCTTTAATTGTCTCCCAAAGGAGAAATTTGCATTGTTACAACGTCCAGACAGTGAAGGAAAGGAAAAAATAAGACTTGCAGAAACCCCCTATCCCCACATAGTACATCTGTAAGACATGCAACATGCAACAGTACACATTCCTCGGGCATGCACCCCTCCACTATAGCCTACTTGTTGGAGCACATGTGGGGAAAGCACAACCACTATGTACAACCATTATCACAATACCAGACAATCTCATCAGCCTGCACTAATGCTAAAATACATAATAAATAGATAGATAAATAAATACATACATACAACAAGGATAACCTGTCCTAATGCAATGTATAAGCACTGTATAAAAAGGTAGTCAGTAGAACAGCTCTAGTAGTTCTAAAGTGCCTTGTGCTCTGTCGGGACGGTGCTTATTGTACAATCTAACAGCAGTAGGTAGGAAGGACCGGCGATGTCTCTCCTTTATACACACAGGGTGTAGCAGCCTGTCACTGAAACAGCTGCTCAGTGTTGTCAGAGTGACATGCATTGGGTGACGCTCATTGCCCAGCATAGATGTCAGCTTTGCTACCATCCTGCCTTCTCCCACTATCTCTATTGGGTTCCATTAACAGTGAACAGAGAAGCTCTCATTGCACATTGCACATTTGCAAAAAATAAATTTATTCACGGAAATGGAAGTGTGCATCATGTTAATTTAGGCATTAAACCCATAGGATGCAGTGCATGATAATATGGCCTATCATAGACTATGCTTCTGACAATGGCATTGTCTCCAGGGTTCCTACCATCGTTATGTTGGCAGGTTGCTGTGCAAGGCAAGTCTTGGATTTGGTGTGACCGCCTCACAGGCGTTAATGTTGCTTTAAAATTTAAATGCTTCTTAACTGAAGTAATGTAGAACTAATACGTGGGGAACTTTCTATGGACCTTATAATTCGTAGGCTATTTGCTGTGTGTTGTTGATCATGCCGTGCAAGCTGGTCAATTAGCACTTGTTTCAACAGTGCGATTTTTATCCACGCTCATGTCATGTTTAAAGGCTATCAGTCTCTGATGTTAGGATAGCCTACCCTCTGCTCCTTTGCAGATTAACATGACTTGACGTATGCATGCATGTGTTGTCGAAAAATAAATGGTTTTGTGAGGTTACACACACGGAACATGCTGGTAGCCTAGTTTTGTGGAGTGTTGTGAAATGTAACAAGAGAGAATGTACATTCACGTGACTGTGGTCGGATGACGTCGCTGCTTAGCAACCAGGGCAGTTGAAAAACAGAGAAGAAGGGATTCGGAACTTCGGAAGCTAGAACTAGGCTAGCTGCTACACGGTTTTGACACTGGGGTGAAAAAGTTGCTAAAATGTTACAAGCTGTCATAACAGATCAGTGTAGTTGGATGATACAGCCACGGAGGTCGATAGTCACGTATTATTTTGGCAAGAGTCGGATGAGTCGACATTGTGGAGGTTAGTAGCCGTGACAGCTCCGTCCGGCATCTTTTGTCTTGTGCCAACTTTGTCTTTTGAGTGTTTGTCTGTGTTGTTTTTATTATTTGTTGATTTTTGTCTGATGTCTGTGTTTGTATGTCTTGTGCCACGGGTACGCTGGCTAGTACGCCGCTCCGTACGGCATTTCTTTATGTAGCGATTTGTTATTTTTTAAATTTGTTTGTTTGTCTTGGTGTCACGCTTGGTGGGCACGCTGGCGACTACGTACGCCGCTCCGTCTAGCCTCTGTTGTCTTATGTACCCTATGTTTCTTGTTTGTCTGACTGTTTGTTTTACAGCACTTTGGTCAACTGTGGTTGTTTTTTAAAGTGCTATATAAATAAATTGACATTGACATTGACATTGACAGTTCTTTGAGTGAAGTTAACTTGAACGTTGAAGTCATTTGGTAGCTGAATCGGTATCTAACTGCTAGTGCTACTGTAACTAGATCGGTAAGAGAGTACTGTAACACACACCCGTTAGTCTGGAATCAGTCTTGGGATCTGTTTGCAATTGATACGGAAGGACAGAGATAGGGAATGTTCGCCATAGTGAGATTAACGTTACAACTTGGTGGACGTTAATGGAAAAGCCTCCAGTGGAAACCGTTAGAACTATCCTGGAAGCTCACCACGCGCAGCCATCGTCCCCAACTCAACAGCGGTTCTCATGGCGACGGTCGCTTCGCGTCATCCCTGACAACCAGTGACCACTCTCCGCTGCTGGGTCTGGCGTATATGTTTGTTGTGTGTCACCTAAAGGTACGTACGGTAGGCTACAGGTTGTTTTAAACATGTTTTAAGTGACCTAGTGTAAAAGGCAACACGGACTAGGCCTAGTTAGCACAGAGGGTTTTTCTAGAAAGACTCATTTGAACGGAATAGGCTATCCCGATTGAAAAGCCTGTCGGTCTCCATGGACTGAACTAATAGTTGATGGACCATTTTCACACACAGCAGTATGAAACAGACTATTTATGACATTATTGAATAGTACTCTTAAGTAAGTGATATTTTTCCTCAATTTACTCCATGAATTCATTTGTTATTCTATTTGTTCTAAGTGATGTTTATCCTATTGAAATTGCAGAATGTTAGAGAATGGGATTCCATCTAGGCTAGTGGTTCTTGTTCTTACTTTACGAATTTGATACTCCATTTTGAGATATTAAAATAATTCATTAACACTTGATATATTTTATACACACCCTTGTTATCCTCCCAGTTACACATGTAACATGTTGGCATGTAACATTTTAAATTAGGTCTATCCTACAAGTTGTTACAACAGTCTGCCCATATTGCAAAACAGCAGTCCAATATGTGGGATCAAAGGGTGGTTGAATCCTGAGGGTTTGCTGTGACATCGTTTTAAAATTCAATTCAATTCAAGGTTGCTTTATTAGCACGACTGTAAGTACAGTGTTGCCAAAGCACAAGCAAAACAGCATTTCTTAACTATAAGAACAAACTCTTTTTTAACAATTAGATCTAACAGCAATTAAAACTAACTCACTCTCTCTCTCTATCTCTCTCTCCCTTTCTCTCTCTCTCTCAGACTCAGTAAGTGTGGCATCTCAGATGAAGGTTATGTTTGTCTGGCTCTGGCTCTGATGTTAAACCCCTCCTGTGTAAAAGAACTGGTTGTGAACAACAATCATCCTGGAGAATCAGCACAGAAACTGTTATCTGCTACACTAGAGGATCCTCACCACAAAGTTGAAGCACTTCAGTATGTACTCTAGAGAACCAGAAACATCAAGTTGTAGTCTGGAGTGATTGATTGATTCTGGATTGATTGATTGATTGATTGATTGATTGAGTGAGTGAGTGAGTGAGTGAGTGAGTGAGTGAGTGAGTGAGTGAGTGAGTGATTCTTACATTCACACAAGTGGATCGAGGACACATGAAATTGCATTCAGTAGCCCTACTGCATCATCTATACACAGAACAGAACATTTGATTGCCAGACTTAAACAAAAAAACAACTCTACTTTTGAATACATTAATGCATTTACTATTGTATAGTCAGAACACTTAAATGATCAAGTAACTACAGTATGTGACCTGTTACTGTTACTGCAGAAGGACTAGTCCTCACTGCAGGTAACAAATGAATCATGAATCAATCAATAATTAGTCAATCTAAATGCAGCATCAACTACACGTATAATGTTATGTCTATTTCACTAAATGTAGTCAATTTGATTCAAAGTAACTTCGCGTAATATGTTCTGTCATAATGCTGTCAAATGTTGCAGATTTGCTGACTGTAAACTCACAGATAAATCCTGTGAGATTGTTGCTTCAGTTCTACAATCACCAAACTCACTGCTACAGCTGGACTTGAGTCACAATGATCTGGGGGATTCTGGAGTTCAGCTTCTCTCTAAAGGACTGTCCAGTTTTAACTGCAACATTCACACATTAAGGTGGGTATACATTGTATTATCATCTTAGATTTCTGGTCAGCACTGAACATGCTTAATATTGCATTGTCTGTAGTCCAACTCTTGAGCTGATTGTGAGTTTCTAAATCTGTTTGTGGATTAAGCAATATGGCACCAGTGAGAGTGGCGTCGGCAGCAGATATCACCATGACTGTGATGTGCTATTAGGCACGAGGCCAGAGGCCAAGCACAGTGTGTTTTACAGGGTGCCTGAACATGTATTTAGAGCATTGTAGTTTATTGATATTTTTGTGTTAATTATGTGTTGCTAGTTTTCACACACACACACACACACACACACACATAAAATGTATTATATTACTGTTAATACTGTAATAATGACCCCCCCCCCCCCTCTCTCTCTTTCTTTCTCTCTTTCTCTCTGTCTCTCTCTCTCTCTCTCTCTCTCAGGCTCTCTGATTGTCTCATCTCAGAGAAGGGTTGTGGTTTTCTGGCTTCTGCTTTGACTTCAAATCCCTCCCATCTAAAAGAGCTGGATCTGAGCTACAATCATCCTGGAGAATCAGGACTGAAGCTGTTATCTGCTAGACTGGAGGATCCTGTCTGTAAACTGGAGATACTTAAGTATGTTCAGAAAGAAACTCAGTGTTGTACATTTAGAAATTGTCCCCATTGTGGAGACCTTAGTTATTTCTTCATACCGAGTGAAGTGGCCTATTTTCCAATGTGTATTGTGATAGCTGCTTTACACTGAAATGTATTACCTTTAATTTGTACCTTTTGATGCAACACCCAGTAATGCAAATATGGATACAGAGGTGTGGTCAAATTCACAAACAAGGTGGAATGTTAATGAACCTTTGCAAATAGTTTTCTGTTTGTTTTTAACTGTTGAGAGATTTGAAACTAATTTGCCACAAACTTTCATCACTGTTTGCCAAATTTGATCACCTCTCAGATTCCAGGTTGTGAGGTTAACAGAAAGACAGGGAGGTGAGCAGAGAAGCAGAGAGCTATTTTCTGGGTGCTGATAATTCTGTATATAGGGACACTTATGAAATACTAATCTAAGTGAAGGACAGACAGTGTCGGGGGTTTTAACTTCATGATTGTGCCCTTCTGAGAATTAAATGATTCTTGTGGCATCACCTTGGGACAAGTGGATGTCCTTGTATGTGATAAAGACAGCTGGAAAAAGAGTTACTTCAGTACTTTGTATCATGGGTGGGCAAACTACGGCCCGCTATGCCATGGTTTCTCAAAGTGAGCTGTGACGCATACTCAGGGGTGCTGTGGAATAGTGCAAGGCTTAATAATTTATTCACATATTTTTTTATTAGCCATAAAAACATTTTCATAATACAGTTGTGATAGAGGTGCAGATGTTTTTTGCACTTCAGTTGAAGGCGTCCTCTTGATATTTCTGTTCATATTCTGGTCACTAACTGTTCAAAAGTTCTATTAACTGAGTTGAACTAAAGAGAGTGGTTCATTAAATAAAACAAAAACCTCACCTTCTCTTAGTAATGCTATGATGATGAAAGCAGTTATGGCCAATCCGACATATTACAAACTGCTTTTCACTTTTCTTAGATAATGTTTACAATGTCTATGTCAAAACAGCATGTTACTCATGATACTCATGACTTTGCAGCTTGAACGTTACGCTACTCCATTGAAATGGGAACGTGCTCTAGTACACAGGAGAGAGAGAGAGTGTGGCAGGTTCCAACTGGCTTTATATTTTATATTCTTTTTACAAGAACATTTTAAAAGTAAATCATGAAGGCAACAGAGTAATAGTTATATTTCCCACTACTGATCATTTATAAACAGTGACACAGACATAGGCACAGCACTAGCCATAGGCTGTATATGAGATGGCAAAGATCACTGAGAACTAATCGTGTATAGTGCTCTTAAAGTGACAGTGCACCATTACATGAGTTAGACAGCATCAAATCAGCAGTATTTCACAAACTGACATCTGTGAAATGGTTCATGTGTGTGACATTTTGCTTTTCTTACAGAACTGACCATGCTTCTGTGAGCAGAGCACGACCACGTTTGCTGAGATGTAAGTTTTTAATTGTTTATTCAGTATTTTTGATCATACACGTGCTTTAGCGTGGTATGCTTGAATGTGTGTGTGTGTGTGTGTGTGTGTGTAGGGTGTGTGTGTGTTGGTAGCGTGAGAGGGAGTGTGTGTGTTTGCTTGTGTTGACATGTTGTGTCTGTTTGTGTGTGTGTGTGTGTGTGTGTGTGTGTGTGTGTGTATGTTGGTAGGGTGAGTAGGAGTGTGTGTGTTTGCTTGTGTTGATGACATGGTGTGTGTCTGTGTGTGTTGGTAGGGTGAGAAGGAGTGTGTGTGTTTGCTTGTGGTGACGACATGGTGTGTGCCTACAGTATGTGCGTGTGTGTGTGTATGTGTTGGTAGGGTGAGTGGAAGTGTGTGTTGGTAGGGTGAGTAGGCCGCAGGCTGTGTGCGTGTGCGTGTGTGTGTGTGTGTGTGTGTGTTGGTTGAGTGAGTAGGCATGTGTGTGTTGGTAAGATGAGTGGGAGTGTGTTTTGTGTTGAAATGGAGTGTGTGTGCGTGTGTGTGTCTGTGTGTGTGTGTGTGTGTGTGTGTGTGTGTGTGTGTGTGTGTGTGTTGGTAGGGTAAGAAGAAGTGTGTGTGTGTTGGGGTGTGTGTGTGTGTGTGTGTGTGTGTGTGTTGGTAAGGTGAGTAGGTGTGTGTATGTGTGTTTGTTGGTAGGGTGAGCAGAAGTATATGTGTGGTGGGGGGTGAGTAGGAGTGTATGTGTGTGTGTGTGTGTGTGTGTGTGTGTGTTGAGTGAGTAGGAGTTTGTTTATGTGTATGTGTATTGGTAGAGTGAGTAGAGGTGTGTGTGTGTGTGTGTGTGTGTGTGTGTGTGTGTGTGTTGTGTGTGTTGTGTGTGTGTGTGTGTGTGTGTTGGAAGGGTGAGCAGAAGTGTGTGTGTGGGGGGGGTGAGTAGGGGTGTGTTTGTGTGTGTGTGTGTGTGTGTTGGTAGGGTGAGCAGAAGCATATGTGTGGTAGGGGGGTGAGTAGGAGTGTGTGTGTGTGTGTGTGTGTGTGTGTGTGTTGGTTCAGTGAGTAGGTGTGTGTGTGTGTGTGTGTGTTGGTAAGATGAGTGGGAGTGTGTTTTGTGTTGAAATGGAGTGTGTGTGCGTGTGTGTGTCTGTGTGTGTGTGTGTGTGTGTGTGTGTGTGTGTTGGTAGGGTAAGAAGAAGTGTGTGTGTGTTGGGGTGTGTGTGTGTGTGTGTGTGTGTGTGTTGGTAAGGTGAGTAGGTGTGTGTATGTGTGTTTGTTGGTAGGGTGAGCAGAAGTATATGTGTGGTGGGGGGTGAGTAGGAGTGTATGTGTGTGTGTGTGTGTGTGTGTGTGTTGAGTGAGTAGGAGTTTGTTTATGTGTATGTGTATTGGTAGAGTGAGTAGAGGTGTGTGTGTGTGTGTGTGTGTGTGTGTGTGTGTGTGTGTTGTGTGTTGTGTGTTGTGTGTGTGTGTGTGTGTGTGTGTGTGTGTGTTGGAAGGGTGAGCAGAAGTGTGTGTGTGGGGGGGGTGAGTAGGGGTGTGTTTGTGTGTGTGTGTGTGTGTGTGTGTGTGTGTGTGTGTGTGTTGGTAGGGTGAGCAGAAGCATATGTGTGGTAGGTGGGTGAGTAGGAGTGTGTGTGTGTGTGTGTGTGTGTGTGTGTGTGTGTGTGTGTGTGTGTGTGTGTGTTGGTTCAGTGAGTAGGTGTGTGTGTGTGTGTGTGTGTTGGTAGGATGAGTGGGAGTGTGTTTTGTGTTGAAATGGTGTGTGTGTGTGTGTGTGTGTGTGTGTGTGTGTGTGTGTGTGTGTGTGTGTGTGTGCGCGTGTGCGCGTGTGTGTGTGTGTCTGTGTGTGTGTATTCTCATGTCCGTGTTGTGTGTGTACGTGTGTGTGTGTGTGTGTTGGTAGGGTGAGTAGGGTGTGTGTGTGTGTGTGTGTGTGTGTGTGTGTGTGTGTGTGCTGTTAGGTTGAGTAGGTGTGTGTTCTCATGTTCTCTCCTCTTGTCTGCAGATGCCTGTGACGCGTGTGTAGCTGTGTGTGTGTGTGTGTGTGTGTGTGTGTGTGTGTGTGTGTGTGTGTGTGTGTGTGTGTGTGCTTTGATGTGGTGTATGTGTGTGTGTGTGTGTGTGTGTGTGTGTGTGTGTGTGTGTGTGTGTGTGTGTGTGTGTGTGTGTGTTTTGGTGTGTGTGTGTGTGTGTGTGTGTGTGTGTGTGTTTTGATGTGGTGTATGTGTGTGTGTGTGTGTGTGTGTGTTTGTGTGTGTGTGTGTGTGTGTGTTCTCATGTTCTCTCCTCTTGTCTGCAGATGCCTGTGATCTCACACTGGACCCAAACACAGCACACAGAAATCTCTCTCTCTCTGAGGGGAACAGAAAGGTGACATGTGTGAGAGAGGAGCAGCCGTATCCTGAACACCCAGAGAGATTTCACTACTGGTATCCTCAGGTGTTGTGTAGAGAGGGTCTGACTGGACGCTGCTACTGGGAGGCTGAGTGGAGTGGAGATGATGGAGCTGAGATATCTGTGGCCTATAAAAGCATCAAGAGGAAAGGGGACAGTAATGACGTCACAATGGGACGGAATGCCAAGTCCTGGAGTCTGCGCTGCTCTCCTCACAGTTACTTTGTCAGGCACAATAATGAAGAGACTGACATACCTGCCCTCTCCTCCGGCTCCAGTAGAGTAGGAGTGCACCTGGACTGGCCGGCCGGCACTTTATCCTTCTACAGCGTCTCCTCTGATACACTCACCCACCTGCACACGTTCCACTCCACATTCACTGAGCCCCTCTGTCCAGGGTTTAGCTTTTATGTTTATGACTCCTCAGTGTCCCTGTGCCAGATCACATGAGCTCCTCCTCCAGCAGGTACATCCACTTGTCATCCTTTCTCTCAATCCTCAGTCTCCTCGCTTCTCTCCTCTCTACCTCTCTCTCTACCCTCAGTTTCTACCCCCACTCTTCTCTTTTTCTCTGTCATTCCCCTCCCTTTCTCTCTACCTCTCTGACTCTTCATTCTTTCTCCTCTCCCCTATCCTTCTGTTTCCTCCCTTTCCACTTCTATTTGTATGTGTGTGGTTTGCATGAAACTGTCGTCTATTTGCATCATGACCCCTCTTTCTCTCTTCCCTCTCTCCTCCTTCTCTCTTTCTCTCTGTCATTCTCTCTACCTCTCTGTCCCCTCTAACATTCTCCCTCTTTTTCTCCCTCTCTCCTCTCTCTTTCTGACTCTTCATTCTTTCTCTGTCTCCCCTATCCTTCTGTTTCCTCCCTTTCTTCTTCTATTTGTATGAAACTGTTGTCTATTTGCAGACTTCATCATGACCCCTCTTTCTAGACTTCTCTTTCCCTCTTCCCTCTCTTCTCCTTCTCTCTTTCTGTCCCTAATCTTTCTGTATTATGAGGCTACTGTGGGCCATCAGCACAATAAATTAAACCAGGAACTTTGGCCACTAGGCTACAAGCACGATAGTTTAAATTTATCATGCACCATTGTTGCTGTAGTTTTTCATCTTCAGCTGTGTGTGTGTGTGTGTGTGTGTGTGTGGTTTGTATGAAACTGCCAAAATTCAAAACACAAATTCATCAACACAAGACACTGCGCAACATTCCACAGTAACCACGTAACCGTAGCAACATCCATTGTGATGTAAGCACCTGGTGCTTGATCTGTGGCCCTGGCAGTTGAGCATGCTGCAGGAACACCAGAGTCACACACTCCTGTTCATACACATGTGTGATGCTGAGATGCTATTGAGATATTGCTATCTATATTCAATTTATAGACTTCTGTTTTGGTGATACGAAATAAATTATGATATTGCTTTCTTCATATTTTGCGCTTTTCCTAAAATTAATGTGTGAATTATAAAAATGTTTCAGCAACAACAACATAATGTATTCTGTAAATTGAGTTATTTGCTGAATCTCTTTAAAAATGATTTCTATATGTGTTGACACAGAACTATAAAACATGCCTGTTTTCCCAACTTCAAATATGTAAATAAAATGTGTTTTTGACTTTAAAATCTCTGAATAAAGATTCCGAAAGGACCTGTGATGAACTTTGATGATGTTGTCATTTTTTTTCCTTCTTTGTTTGCTATGCAATAACAAAATAGAGTATGATTTCTTTCATCCTTGAAACTTTTTTTTCTGTAGTTGATCATGGCATGCATTAACGACCAAGTTCGTCTCATGCAACACTGCACCAGATGAGTGCATTGCAGTGGTATAGTATCTAAGATCACATTTCCATACTGTAGCCTGCAGGTAGATGAGTGAGGGCAGATGTGAGTTTGTCTCCAGAGAGACTCTTCAGGCATTCAGGTGTTTGAATGAAATGTGTTTATTTCAGGTTTAGATGGAAATCTCATTTAATAAAATAAAATAAATAAAAGACCCAATACAAAACATTGCTGAAACATGAGTTATGTGGATGGACTTATAACTGTAACTATGGATAATAACTGTAACAATAGATATAGGACATACAACATAATTCTAACACAACTTTTAATAACTTTTAATGTGGACCCTCCTTTGCCCAGCTTACCTACTTATTTTAACTATTGTTTAGACTATTCTGTCCTTGGTGACTGTTGATCAGTGGAGTTAACATTACTGTAATGCCAACACTGCAACTCATTCCTGGTCTTATACTGCCATCTAGTGGGTGAAAATGGAATAACATGAATAATACTGAAAATAGTACCAGCGTGGATGATTATGGACATACCACACTCACACAACTGATTTGTTATAGCAAAACAAGTGAAAGTGAAATTAAATTGAAATTGAAATTATAGCAGTTATAAGAAATAAAATAAAAATCTATCTGGCTAAATTGGAGGACACAATATTACTACGTTACCAATTGCCACCCTATACCACTATGGCTACTAAGTACAATTGTATTCAAATGTATCTGTATTGTGTTGAATTTAAGAAGTTAGTGTTTGCATAATATATGATGAAAAAGCTCCATGAAGTAAACAACTGTTTGCTTATTACTATTATGGTTGTGTGTGAATTGTCAATTGTATCTTGCAAGTGATGTAGCATATCCCAGCCAATCACCCCTTTCTCTCTCTGTCTGTTTAGTGAAAAAATGTTACTGGAAAAAGCGAAGAACTGTCATGATCAAGAAGCAGAGGTTCAGACATCAGCGTTGCTCACATTGGAGACCAACGCTGCTGGGGGGGAAGCACCAGGCCTTGAACAAAGCATCTGGAGCATTTGGCAAAACCCCAAGACTGGCTGCACACTGATGTGCTGTCCACACTCTCAGCCACACAGCAACACAAGACAGCAAACGCAAATGGACGCATCAAAGCCAGAGGATACAAAGAGGGCTTATGGCAGATGTTGACTGGGCCATAGGGGTATTTTATGTAGGATGTGTCATACAGTATGTTGACTGGGCCATAGGGGTATTTTATGTAGGATGGATGTGTCATGTTGACTGGGCCATAGGGGTATTTTATGTAGGATGTGTCATATGTTGACTGTGTCATAGGGGTATTTTATGTAGTATGTGTCGTATGTTGACTGGGCCATAGGGGTATTTTATGTAGAATGTGGCGTATGTTGACTGGGCCATAGGGGTATTTTATGTAGGATATGTTGGGTACATTGGTGGAGGGGAATGTGTCCAACACAATGGCCCTCATTTATCAACAGAGCGTAGAAACCAGCGTATATCTGAGCGCAGAAATCATCTTACGACGGGGCTCACGTGTGATTCATCAAACTTTCGTATCACTCCAATTCCAGCGTAAGAATCAACGTGTGTTGATAAATGTGGCGGCTGGAAACAAGCGTGATTTAAATATCACACCCCTATATTATGCTCGTTTTAATGGCCTCGCCCCTAGAATTTACGACATGAAGGTGCATTATACGTCCAAAAGAGATCATTACTGATCTCGAGCCACAGTGACGTCCAGCTGAACCTTGTTAATTTTGACAGCTAAGCTGTCATCAAGGAAAGCGGGAAACTAGAGCGATTTATGCGCAACAGATTTATTTTCGCAGAGAGAACGCATCATACACTCATAGAAAAAATGGTTCTATATAGAACCAAAAAAGGTTCTATCACATGCTTCATATATGGCACCCCTGAAAGGTTCTATATAGAACCCTTTTGAAGGGTTCATCAAAAGAACCCTATAGGGTTCTTTGAAGCCAGACCCAATGGTGCTATATGGAACCATAGAGAGGTTCTTTATTGCACCATTATTATTATTATTATTATTATTATTATTATTATTATTATTATTATTAAATCCATAATGTTTTTGTCAAACCTTATGAAGACTTGTATCAAAGATAAGAACAGTCTTTAAACATCTCTCCTTGTATGAACAATGTTATGAAGTGAAGGACACAGGCTTTGAAAGATAATTTCTGTTTATTTCAAGGTATTTTACATTAATTCATCCAAAACTACTATATCTATGTGTGTGTGTGTTTTTGCAAGATAAGTTGCAGTGAGTCCTGGCCAAGAGTGGCAGCAAAGTCATCATCATCAAAAAAAAAAAAAAAATAACACACAGAAGACAAACAACCAAGTACACCAAAGACCAAAGACAAAGACACAGGACAGGGAGGGGAATCTTTGTGTTGTTGCAGGACATTTTTAGCAAGACTTTTTCAATGAAAGTAAGTGTGTTGATTATGGGGGTGGGATATTAAATATTAAAAAGATAGTATACACAGAACAGACACTCTATTGCTTCCGCTATGGACAATGTTGATTTGACAATGGTTTCTCCATCCAGATGGATGCTAATGCAATCAGCTTTCAGGGCGTTCAGAGACCTGTGGAATACGATGGTCGGGTTAGGGCTGACTGGTTCCTGTGGGACAAAGGAATATCAGAATATCAGGACTTGTAATTTAAGGATTATTTTCCAAAACACAATAAAACTAATTTTCATAAATGTCATGAAAATTAAGACGGCATCAGAAGAATTGGAACTGGGTTAATACTATTTTGTATAAACCAAATTCAAACATTAAATCATTGGATATATTGCCTTTTGGACAAGAGCTATTCCATTGTAAATAAGAAATATTTACTGAAACTATCTGCAAGAACACAGAGCACATACATACCTCTATACAGAACATGAAGTTGCTGTTCTCCCTGAACAGGTCTGGCAGCAACAGTAGGGCAGCATCTGTTATGACAGAGTAATTTATAGTCAATTAAGCCTATTCAAGGTCACTGTAACAATAATGTTCTTTGAGTTTTCAGGTTTGCGGATAAAGAGAACTCACTCTTCATTCCAGCCTCAGAATCATCCAGTAGGGTGGGCGAGATTGGTTTGGGATTTTTCTTGTCCCTCATTGCTTGGACGATCTTGTGTGCCACTCCCTCTAACACGGTTGTTAGGTTGCTTACATCGACCCCATGCCGGGTCATCATTTCATGGCGCAACTTTAACAGAAGACATAAATAGTAAATAACACAGAATGCATATGGCTAAGGTTCATTTTGCGTATCGGAGGGTGCGCTCAACTTCCAGAGTAAAATAATACTGACTGAACTACAGGTGGCAATTCTCTTCTCCTTTTGGCAAGCTGGTGTATGTATAAAAAGCATAATCAAGAATTAGTCTGGTTTGTTTAAAGCCACCACAGTTCCCAGAATGGCTGCAAACACATACCTCATCTAAGCAGTGCAGAAACTTGGAGGTCTCCTTGAATAAGTAAAGTAGCACTTCTTTGTAAATCTGAAATTTCAGAGAAAAGAAACAAATTAGCATAAATCCATAGTTTTACGAATACAATTGAAGGGAGCAGGAGGGACACCAAAGATGTAACATACCGTCTGTGTTATCCTCTGTTCCCTGCAGGCTTGACAGCAGCCACCTCTGACTCCCTCTTTGAGCGACTCTTATAATGTTGGGTGTCATCACACTAAGGGCATGTTAAAGGCTTAGCTCCAAGTCCTGACCAAAACGCAACCTCATTTCATGATGCATCTACAACAAACATAAAAATAGATACAAACATACATTTACAATAACATTTAACATTTATTCATTTAGCAGACACTTATATCCAAAGCAATTTACAGAACAAGGAATAACATTCAAGCTACAGATAACACCTTAGCTAGGAACTACTACTGCATCAGTCAATACTGTTACTAGCGGATGAGAGAGCAGACATTATGAGGAGGTACTAAATTAGTTAGAGTGTGTTGTAAATTGAAGGTTACATTATGGTTTCCAAATTGCAAATTAAAATGCCTGGCATCAACCATACTGAAATCACATCAATGCAATATCACTACTGGCTACTTACAAGTTTTTACACTTTCAGAAAGGGGAACATCTTGACCACCTCCTCAGCTGGTTTGCTCATGTTCTCCACCCTCTGGTATAGCTTGTGCTTCATACGGTCCATAATGTTGGGGAGGCCTGGCTGTCGCCGGCGCAGCTCGTCATTAATCAATGTGCTCTCTGAAACTGAAGTCATCCTCCCCAACAACTTCTGAGTCCAACGAAATCTGAGAGAAAATATTAACAAAGCAGGAAGAACTGGTATTGAGTGTGTGTGTAATGATGTTGTAAATGTTCTCAAATCAATATTTTTTAAGAGCACCAAAAAAATTGCAAACCTCTTTTGTTGTTTCCAAATTGCCAGAGGATATTGTGATATATTATGCTATTCGCCTCTTTGCTCTCTGAAATTAGTCATAAGAAATTCATACAATTAGGAGTACTGGCTAACAGGCACACATAGGGAAAATGCAGGCAAGAGTGTTTAAAAAAGACACCTGATGTTACTTCCTCCAAAGGCGGTTCCATCTTTTGTTCCCAAACTTGTTTATTTCGTCTCATGTACAATTTTCAAATTCAGCAAAGGAGACCTCTCTGTTTTGAGCTTGATATGTAGCCACTCCAGTAATGTTTCCTGTAGGTAAAGACAAAATTATGAAGCTCACTCAGCATAAATGTTACATAAAAAGTTTCTTTAGCTTACATAAAAACAGAACTAAGGAATGATACTTACAGTACATACATGAATATCTTGATTATTAGCTGCTAGATGATTACCTTGTTATTAGACATCCCAGGCCATCACTACATCTTTTGGTTATGGTTATGGTTATGGTTATGGTTATTTAGCAGACGCCTTTGTCCAAAGCGACATACAAAAAAATAACAATACAAATTAAATAACAGTGAACAATTACAAAAAGGGAGAATAGCAATATTATCAATAAAACAATCAATTAAGCACTAACCTAATGAGAAATAAAAACTTGAGAATAGCAATCAAATAAGTCACTCAGTTAATTATATAATAACAATAACTATAGCATGGTAAGGCTAAATTTAAGGACAATAGCAGAATAAATGTCAAATTCTAACAATGGACAAATTATAACAAAACAATACTATTATACGAACCATAACACATAACAAACGCTCAAAAGATTAAGTGCATATTAAACAAATATGCCTTAAGACCCCTCTTGAAAGATCCAAAACTGTTGCTGGAACGGAGAGCACTGGGCAACTCATTCCACCAACACGGAACCACTGAAGAATAGGATCTACAGTTTGACCTAGCATGAATGGTTTGTCGACATAACAGACGCTCCTCAGAAGATCGCAATGGGCGGTTGGGAATGTACATCTTCATCAAAGAACTGAAGTAGCTAGGAGCAGATCCAGTCAGTGTCCTATAAGCCAGAGTGAGAGATTTAAATTTAATTCTGGCTACTATAGGGAGCCAGTGGAGAGTAACTAGGAGAGGGGTTACATGTGTCCTTTTTGGCTGATTGAAGACCAGTCGTGCTGCAGCATTCTGAATCAACTGTAGTGGTCTTAATACGCAAGCAGGTAGGCCAGCTAACAGGGAATTGCAGTAGTCCAGCTTGGAGATAACCATTG